>NC_052065.1:31405887-31700887 GCF_903992535.2 Arvicola amphibius | reverse complement strand
CCACCGTCTCCATGGGTGAACGCCCCCCTCACGGTCCTGACTTTCTTTCTCATGTTCTCTCTCCTTCTGCTCCTCATCAGGACCTTGAGAGCTCAGTCCGGGGGTCAGTCATTTTCTTCATCTATCGCCAGGTGGAGGTTCTATGGTGATATGCAAGAAATTCATCAGTATGGCTATAGGAACTGGACTTTTCAGGCTCCCTCGCCTCAGCTGCCCAAGGAACTAGCTGGGGACATCTCCCTGGAAACCCGGGAACCCCTCTAGAGTCAAGTCTCTTGACAACCCTCAGATGGCTCCCTAAATTAAGATATATGCTTGCCTGCCCCCATATCCACCCTTCCCGTATCCCAAGCATCCCATTCCTCTGAGCTCACCCCATTCTCCCCTTCACGCTTTTCTCTCCCCATCATCCCTTGGCCGCGTCTCGCCCCACTCTCAAGTTCCCAATTTTTGCCCGGCGATCGCGTCTACTTCCAATATCCAGGAGGATTACTATATGTTTTTCTTTGGGTTTACCTTCTTATTATCTTCTCAAGGATCCCAAATTATAGGCTCGATGTCCTTTAATTATGGCTAGAAACCGATTATGAGTGAGTACATCCCATGTTCATCTTTTTGGGTCTGGATTACCTCACTCAGAATAGTGTTTTCTATTTCCATCCATTTGCATGCAAAATTCAAGATGTCATTGTTTTTTACCGCTGAGTAGTATCCTAACATGTATATATTCCACAGTTTCTTCATCCATTCTTCCACTGAAGGGCATCTAGGTTATTTCCAGGATCTGGCTATTACAAATAATACTGCTATGAACATAGTTGAGCAAATGCTTTTGTAGTATGATTGGGCATCTCTTGGGTAGATTCCCAAGAGTGGAATTGCTGGGTCCTGGGGTAGGTTGATCCCAAATTTCCTGAGAAACCGCCACACTGCTTTCCAAAGTGGTTGCACAAGTGTGCATTCCCACCAGCAATGGATGAGTGTACCTCTTACCCCACAACCTCTCCAGCAAAGGTTATCATTGGTGTTTTGGGTTTTAGCCAATCTGACAGGTGTAAGATGGTATCTCAAAGTTGTTTTGATTTGCATTTCCCTGATAGCTAAGGAGGTTGAGCATGACCTTAAGTGTCTTTTGGCCATTCGAACTTCTTCTGTTGAGAATTCTCTGTTCAGTTCAGCGCCCCATTTTTTAATTGGGTTAATTAGCATTTTAAAGTCTAGTCTCTTGAGTTCCTTATATATTTTAGAGATCAGACCTTTGCCAGTTGCAGGGTTGGTGAAGATCTTTTCCCAGTCAGTAGGCTGCCTTTGTGTCTTAGTGAGAGTGTTCTTTGCCTTACAGAAGCTGCTCAGCTTCAGGAGGTCCCAATTATTCAATGTTGTCCTTAATGTCTGTGCAGCTGCGGTTATACGTAGGAAATGGTCTCCTGTGCCCATTTGTTGTAGAGTACTTCCCACTTTCTCCTCTATCAAGCTCAATGTGTTCAGATTAATATTGAGGTCTTTAATCCATTTGGACTTGAGTTTTGTGCATGGTGATAGATATGGATTTACTTTTATTCTTCTACAGGTTGACATCCAGTTATGCCAGCACCATTTGTTGAAGATGCTCTCTTTCTTCCATTGTGTGCTTTTGGCTCCTTTATCAAAAATCAGGTGTTCATAGGTTTGTGGTTTAAGATCCGGGTCTTCTATACGATTCCATTGGTCAACTTCTCTGTTTTTATGCAAATACCAACCTGTTTTCAATACTGTAGCTCTGTAATAGAGTTTGAAGTCAGGGATGGTAATGCCTCCAGAAGTACCTTTATTGTATAAGATTTTTTTGGCTGTCCTGGGTTTCTTGTTTTTCCATATAAAGTTGATTATTGTCCTCTCAATCTCTGTGAAGAATTTTGATGGGACCTTGATGGGGATTGCATTGAATCTATAGATTGCTTTTGGTAGAATTGCCATTTTTACTATGTTGATCCTCCCAATCCACGAGGAGGGGAGATCCTTCCATTTTCTGGTATCCTCTTCAATTTCTTTCTTCAAAGACTTAAAATTCTTGTCAAATAAATCCTTCACTTCCTTGGTTAGAGTTCCTCCCAGATATCTTATGCTATTTGTGGCTATTGTGAAAGGTGATACTTCTCTGATTTCCCTCTCTGCTTCCTTATCCTTTGTGTATAGGAGAGCGACTGATTTTTTGGAGTTGATCTTGTAACCTGCCACGTTACTGAAGGAGTTTATCAGTTGTAGGAGTTCTTTGGTGGAGTTTTTGGGGTCGCTTATGTACATTATCATATCATGTGCAAATAACGAAAGTTTAACTTCTTCCTTTCAAAATCGAATCCCCTTGATTCCCTTATGTTGTCTTATTGCTATTGCTAGAACTTCTAGCACTATATTGAAGAGATAAGGAGAGAGTGGACAGCCTTGTCGTGTTCCTGAATTTAGTGGGATGGTCTTGAGTTTCTCTCCGTTTAATTTGATGTTAGCTGTCAGCTTGGTGTAAATAGACTTTATTATATTTAGGAATGACCCTTGTATCACTAATCTTTCCAAGACCTTTATCATAAAAGGGTGCTGATTTTGTCAAATGCTTTTTCAGCATCTAATGAGGTGACCATATGGTTTTTTTTCTTCAGTTTATTTATATGATGGATTACATTGATAGATTTTCGTATGTTGAACCAGCCCTGCATCTCTGGGATGAAGCCTACTTGATCGTAATGGATAATTTTTCTAATGTGTTCTTGGATTCGGTTTGCCAGTATTTTATTGAGAATTTTTGCATCAATGTTCATGAGTGAGATTGGCCTGTAATTCTCTTTCTTGGTTGAGTCTTTGTGTGGTTTAGGTATCAGGGTAACTGTAGCTTCATAGAAGGAATTTGGCAGTGACTCTTGTGTTTCTATATTATGAAATACCTTAAGGAGTAAAGGTATTAGGTCTTCTTGGAAGTTCTGGTAGAATTCCGCATTGAAACCATCTGGTCCTGGGCTCTTTTTGGTAGGGAGGTTTCTGATAACAGTTTCTAATTCTTCGCGACTAATAGGACTATTTAGAGCATTCACCTGGTCCTGGTTTAACTTTGGTATATGGCATTTATCTAAAAAACTGTCCATTTCTTTTACATTTTCAAATTTTGTGGCATACACGCTTTTGTAGTAAGATCTAATGATTCTCTGAATTTCCTCTGTGTCTGTGGTTATGTCCCCCTTTTCATTTCTGCTCTTATTAATTTGCGTGTTCTCCCTCTGCCGTTTGATTAGTTTGGCGAAGGGTTTGTCAATCTTGTTGATTTTCTCCAAGAACCAGCTTTTTGTTTCATTGATTCTTTGGATTGTTTTCTGTTTTTCTATTTTGTTTATTTCTGCCCTCAATTTGATTATTTCCAGTCTTCTACTTCTCCTAGGTGAGTCTGCTTCTTTTTTTTCCAGAGTTTTCAGGTGTGCTGTTAAGTCACCAATGAGTGCTTTCTCTGTTTTCTTTAAGTGGGCACCTAGTGCCATGAACTTTCCTCTTAGCACTGCTTTCATTGTGTTCCATAGGTTTGAGTATGTTGTGTCTTTGTTTTCATTAAATTCAAGAAAGACTTTAATTTCTTTCTTTATTTCTTCCTTGACCCAGTTGTGGTTCAGTAGTTGACTGTTCAGTTTCCATGAGTTTGTGGGCTTTCTGGGGGTAGTATTGTTGTTGATTTCTAATTTTAATCCATGGTTATCTGATAAGACACAGGTGGTTACTAATATTTTTTTGTAACTGTGGAAGTTTGCTTTGTTACCAAGTATATGGTCAATTTTCAAAAAGGTTCCATGAGCCGCAGAGAAGAAGGTATATTCTTTCCTATTTGGGTGGAATGTTCTATAAATGTCTGTTAAGTCCATTTGGTTCATTACCCCCATTAAGTCTTTCGATTCTCTGTTAGGTTTCTGTCTGATTGACCTGTCCATTGGTGAGAGAGGAGTGTTGAAGTCTCCAACTATTAGTGTGTGTGGTTTGATGGCTGCCTTGAGTTCTAGAAGTGTTTCTTTTACATAAGTGGGAGCTTTTATATTAGGGGCATAGATATTCAGGATTGAGACTTCATTCTGATGGATTTTTCCTGTAAAGAGTATAAAGTGTCCCTTTCCATCTCTTCTGATTGATTTTAGTTTGAAGTCAACTTTGTTGGAAATTAGTATGGCCACACCCGCTTGTTTCTTAGGGCCATTTGCTTGATAAACCTTTTCCCAACCCTTTACTCTGAGTAGGTGTCTGTCTTTGTGGTTGAGGTGTGTTTCTTGTAAACAGCAGAATGTTGGATCCTGTTTTTGTTTCCAATCTCTTAGCCTGTGCCTTTTTATAGGTGAATTGAGTCCATTGATATTAAGTGATATTAATGACCAGTGGTTGTTAAGTCCGGTCATTTTTTTTTGTAGTAGAGTTTGTGTGTTTCCCTTCTTCTAGTTGTGCTGGTGAAGGGCTGCTAGATGCCTGAGTTATTGTGGGCGTTGTTGGACTCCTTGGTTTGTGATTTTCCTTCTATTACTTTCTGCAAGGCTGGATTTGTGGCTATGTATTGTTTAAATCTGTTTTTGTCCTGGAATATCTTGTTTTCTCCATCGATGGTGAATGCAAGCTTTGCTGGGTATAGTAGTCTAGGCTTGCATCCATGTTCCCTTAGTGTCTGTAACACATCTATCCAAGCTCTTCTGGCTTTCATGGTTTCCATTGAGAAATCAGGTGTGATTCTGATAGGTTTCCCTTTATATGTTACTTGACCTTTTTCCTTTGCAGCTCTTAATATCTGTTCTTTATTCTGTATGTTTTGGGTTTTGATTATTATATGGCGTGGTGATGCTTTCTTTTGATCCAGTCTATTTGGTGTTCTGTAGTCTTCTTGTACCTTCATAGGAACATCCTTCTTTAGGTTGGGGAAGTTTTCTTCTATAATTTTGTTACATATGTTTTCTGGGCCTTTGAGTTGTAATTCTTCTCCTTCTTCTACCCCAATTATTCTTAGGTTTGGTCTTTTAATGGTGTCCCAGATTTCCTGGATGTTTTATGTTAAGAATTTGTTAGATTTTCTTTGTTCTTTAATCTGTGAATTTATTTCCTCTATAGTATCTTCAGAGTCCGAGATTCTTTCTTCCATCTCTTGTATTCGGTTGGAAATACTTGTCTCTGAAGTTTCTGTTCGTTTACTCAGAGTTTCCATTTCCAGTCTTCCCTCAGATTGTGTTTTCTTCATTACCTTCATTTCATTTCTCAGGTCTTGTATTGTTTCTCTTACCTGTTTGATTGCTTTTTCTTGTTTTTCTTGGGTATCTTTGAGAGATTTATTTATTTCGTCTACCTTTTTGTTTGTCATCTCCATTTCTTTATGGCAGTTTTTTACCTCCTGTTTAAGGTCCTCTATTACTTTCATAAAGAACTGTTTAAGGTCTGTTTCTTCTATATCTTCTGGAGTAGGATGTTCAATTCTTGTTGTTTCGGGATGTCTGGATTGTACTGATGTCATGTTGCCTTTCATGTTGTTGGAGGAGTTCTTACATTGGCGCCTGCCCATCTCTTCCTTCAAATGGAGCCGGGAGGTGCTTGGTGTCTTAGACCAATCTTTGCTGTGACTGAATCTGGTTGGATCTCCTCAGTGCCAGAGCAGGAGTTATCCCTTGTGCACAATCTGAAGAAGCCCACACTCCCTTGCAGGAATCCTCAGACCTGCCTGGAGGCCAGAGTCTGACCCCTTTGGGTCGATGGCCTTAGTATGGGAGCAGGACACCTGAATACACTAAGGAAGGCTTGGGAGAGGCAGGGACATGAGAAACAAAGTCAAGCCTGCAGCAGGAGCTGGGGGAGGGGGTCTGTGCTCTCTTCCAGGGCAGGTTGCCTCAGGGTTGCACTCACTCACCAGTCCAGATGGAACTCCACTGCACAGGATCAGGGATTCCAGGCAGCCCAGGGATGCTGCCCAAAAAAAAAGGGCCAAGGTGGGGGCAGGGCAGGATGGAATATCACACAGCGAACCTGGCAGCACAATCTGAAGGAGCCAGCACTCCCTTGCAGGAATCCTCAGACCTGCCTGGAGGCCAGAGTCTGACCCCTTTGGGTGGATGGCCTTAGTACAGGAGCAGGACACCTGAAAACACTAGGGAAGGCTTGGAGAGGCAGGGACATGAGAAACAAAGACAAGCTTGCAGAGAGAGCTTGGGGAGGGTGTCCGTGCTCTCTTCCAGGGCAGGTTGTCCCAGGGTCTGCACTCACTCACCAGTCCAGATGGAACTCCACTGCACAGGATCAGGGATTCCAGGCAGCCTAGGGACACTGCCCGGACAAAAGCTGTCCCCTAATTTTTACAACTAATATTATTTATTATAATGAAAAATACGTAAAAGATACATTTTTAGTTCTACATTTGCATTTTTAAAATGTAATGCACTAGAATGGAAGCACCATCCAAACAGAACCTCATGAAAGCTATCTGTAATTAGAAAACTGAAAATAAAAGGCATGTACTTGAGTGTTAGAGTGTCTTTTATGTTATGATTGCTAAATCTCAGTTGACAAATTGATGAGGTCTAGAATCCCATAGAAGATATGCCTTTGGGCATGCCTATGGGGAATTATCATGAGTAGGCTGAGGTAGGAAGATCCACCTATTCTGGGTGACCCCATTCCTGGTGAATTCTGGATTATATAAAAGTGGGAAAAGTAAACTGAGAACAAGCATGCATCACCACCTGCTTCCTAACTGTGGATACAGTTTGATCAATTGCTTCAAGCTCCTGCTACTGAGACTTTCTTAAGCTCCTGTTACTGAGACTTTCTTGACATGATGGACTATAGTCTTGAACTATGAGTCAAAATAAACTCTCCATTAAGTTATTTTTGTCAAGGTATTTTATATTAACATCAAAAAGTAACTAAGACACTAGTTTTTGAACCACAAAACAATGAATATGTAGCATTGTGAAAGTATTAGCCAGCACAAACATAACACTGAAGTGTTTATCTAGTTATTCTTTATCAATAAAAACTAAGGAGTCAAATATTGGGTTAAGAACATAAATGTTCAGAGAAGCGATGGATGAATGACCAGTGACACACACACACCCTCCCTCTCTCTCCCCTTGATCCAAAAGGGCTGAGACTCTCTCTAAGCTCTGCACTACTACTTTCTGTCCTTGGTCCTCCAAAACCCTTATGGCTAACTTTGGTCAGCTAATAGCTAGCTCTGCCTTATGATTCAATGCAAACTTTATTGGCAGTCTCAGCTTTTCTGAGATATGTTGCATATGACATTTATTTAAAATGTTTTAAGATTTCTGCTGTGAACCATACCCATTCCTAACAGTGGCCTTTGAAGTCTCCAAAAGGATGATGGGACCCCACAATGAAGATTCCACCTGAATGTGGTAATGCCATTAAGCTGACAAACATCAACCAATGATCAGCTTTGGACTACAAACATCTCAGAACAATTTCAAGATGGCTAGCTGAGTTGGTGCAGCCTCATAAACTACTCCAGTTAGGAATTCAAATAAACCCTACACTTTCCCATCACACAGAGACTGCACAACAGTTAGCTGTCCAGGACTTGACTATTATCTCAATTTTCTCAGGGTCCCCTAAAGATGTAGTAACTCCCAGAAAACAGAAAACAGTCTATGAAACACAATGCCCACATTCCCAAGATGTGAGGTGGATGGTTTTTTGTTTTTGTTTTGTTTTGTTTTTGTTGTTCAGCAGATTACAGATATTTATCCTTGTTTAAGAGGGTTGATTGCAAGTTTTCAGGGAGAAAACTAAACAAAGGAGATTAATGCCGGGATCTTGTTATAAAAAAAAGTAGAAAAGGGGATATTGGAGTAATAGGATAAAAGGGTAGATTATTGGATTACTTTTAAACTAAAAAATTCAACTGCTAGTCTTAAATATTACATATTTGTATGGATTTTGTATATTGAAATCTATTTAAGGTTATTTTTGTTAGAACATACTGTGCATACATTTCTACTTTGGTTTAAGGTATTATACCCGTGAAGCTCACTTAACAATGCAATGTAATTTTTTAGTCCTTGAAAGCTATTATTACAAACTATTTAGGATAACAAAGAAATGTAGGTTAGTAATTAGCCACCTATAATAGTTAATTTTGTAGTCATGTTAGGTATCTTTTAAAGGTCAAACAAATATATTTTACATAGACAGGTGATCTTCAAATACTTCAGAGACCTACAAAATATGTCATTTATAATGTTTTAATAACAAAGTTTTTCATGACAATTAGACACATCTGCTTCTGGCAGACCAATCTGCTTCAGAAAGGCTAATGAGCATTAAAGAAAATCCATATGGAATTTTTTTCTGTGGCAAAAGTTAGCCACTAGGCAAGAAAATGCCCCTTGCCTTGACTGCTGACAGTATGCTGTCCAAGTTGAACAAATAGGAGACAAAAAAAAGAGTGTTGATGATGAGGTGGGGCAGCCCTTCAGAATTCCTGCTACATTAAAACTCTGTCAGCCGGGCGGTGGTGGCGCACGCCTTTAATCCCAGCACTCGGGAGGCAGAGGCAGGCGGATCTCTGTGAGTTCGAGGCCAGCCTGGTCTACAAGAGCTAGTTCCAGGACAGGCTCTAGAAACTACAGGGAAACCCTGTCTCGAAAAATCAAAAAAAAAAAAAAAAAAAAAAAAAAAAAAACCTCTGTCAGATATGCCAGACATGCAGGCTGAAGATGGATGCCCCAATATCATAGAGAAATCTTGGGTGACTATCCAGGCAGCCAGATATTTCTAACATTTCCATAGTTTTGGAAGTTGTTTGTGCTACACTTCCTGTTTACTTGGGTAATATTATATCCTTTTTGGGTCTCTGATGGGTTGAAGATGAGAATTATAGTTACAGTTTTCCTTGTTACCAAATTCAGAAAGGAAACTCACAAAAAAAGGTATACAGTATATACGACTGATAGACATAAAAGCTTAAATTGTTACCTAAGAAAATGTTTTGATATCTAAAAAAATTGTTTGAGGCCCACCACCCTGCTCCCAAATAAATACGCAGGGGCTTTTTCTTACTTACAAATGCCTGGCCGTAGCTTGGCTTATTTCTAGCCAGCTTTGCTTAACTTAAATTATCCCATCTACCTTTTGCCTCTGAGCTTTTACCTTTCTCTCTTTCTGTTTATCTTTTCTTTAATTCTTTCTCCATGTCTTGCTGGGTGGCTGGGTAGCTGGCCCCTAGTGTCCTCTTCTTCTTGTTCTTCAATCTTTCCTCCCAGATTTCTATTCCTATTTATTCTCTCTGCCTACCAGTCCCACCTATTCTTTCTCCTGCCTAGCTACTGGCCACTCAGCTCTTTATTAGACCAATCAGGTGTTTTCGACAGGCAAAGTAACACAGTTTCTCAGAGCTAAACAAATGCAACATAAAAAAATGCAGCACATCTTTGCATCATTAAACAGATGTTCCACAGCATAAACAAATGCAACACATAATAAAATAATATTCTTCAACAGACAATATTTTTTATTCCAGAGCCAAGTTCTACTGCCTACAAGGAAGAGGATAGCTTGAAGAACCCCAGGATCCTCATGCCTCCCACTTGTGGGGGCAGAGTCAGTCTGCTCTTGTTGCACAGGGACCTTTACCAGGACAGTCAAGCCTGAGCCTGAGATGAGATCAAGCCCAGTTAAAAATTAATTAATTAAAATATCTCTGCATTTTAAGCTTGAAAAAAATTGTTTGAGGTTGGTTATATAAGTTATGATAAAAAAAATGAATTAGGTGCAAAACTTTGGACTCACCAAGATAGAATAGATAATGGAGTATTTTCTCTGAATTTGCCAAATGCAAATGAACTGAACATTATGAATGTAGTTCTTAACTGATAATTATTCTTATTACATACAATTTTACACAAAAATATTAATCAAGAGTATCAGAGATATGACTCTATAATTAATAGCATGAACTGTTCTTCCAGAAGAACTATATTTTATTTCCAGCCCTCACATGGTGACTCACAACTTTCTGTAACTCCAGTTCCATGGAATCTGACACCCTCTTGGCTTCTGCAGACACTATATTAGTGTGATACAGGCAAAATACTCAAATAACATAAATAAAAGTTTTAAAATATGTTGAGCAGAACCTTCCCACACAGCTAGATAAATCACATTCTTCTTGAGGCTAGGGGACCACTAAATCTGCCTGACCTTCCCTCAAATAGACTTTTCCCAACCTGACAGATCTAGCCTGGGTCTCACATCCAGTGTCCCAACCTAACCAAACTATTCCTGCCCATGCCAAAACCAACCTCAAAGCTTATACCAGGACCTACCATGCCTGCTCCCAAGCCAAAGGTCCCTCAAATAGTAAGTTTAACCTCTCCATGCAGCTATATCTACCTCCATACTTCAACCAGAACATACATCCTACACACCAAGCCAGTCTACATAACTTCATTTCACATAAGCCCACTTCAAGGTCCAAACCATCCACACATTCTCTCTTTTGCCCTAACCAATCCTGTTCATATCAGACACAGAATTAATAAAATAATTCTACATGCCCATCCATCTCTCATCAAAAATTACAAATAATATGAGAGATCTAGGCAAGATCTACCCTCCAAAACCTACTGGGACCCAGAATTCAAAAGAACAATCATAAACATCATCACAGAATTCAAAGAGTTTAAAGAGGACACAAAGAAACAACTTGATAAAATTAAGGAGAATAAATGCCTGAGTAATTAAAGATAGCCTTTGGTGTCCAGCCCTAAGACTCTCTTCAGGGTTCAGAATGGACACAACAGCAAGTGAAAAAGAACTTTTTCTGAGGGTGACTGAACTATCTCATGTGTGTTTTTCCAAATCAGTTTCTTTATTTTTCTGCCATTCTGAAAAGTTTCCAATTTATATACATACACAATCAGCAATTCTCTGACAATAGCAAGGTTCCGAGGCTTGAATTTTTCAGGATCATTAAACAGATAAGAGCTGGACAAAACAATAACTGTCAGCTTACTTTATGGCTCGGGGGAGGCATGACTTGTGAAATGACCTGGCAACTCTAAGAGGCAGAAAGGTCAATTAAGGAGCTTTAAATTCTAAGAAGGAAAAAGAGGAATTTGTGTGCTTTACTATGTTCCTAAGTGTGACTAATTAAGCTAGAAGTTTGTAATCAATAAATGTAAAAAAGCAGGAAAATGCAGCAACACAGTCTCTCCTGGCTCTCTCTCAGCTCACTAGAGCTGTAGCTCTGGGAACAGTGTCAGGGTAGCCATGAAAACTGGTGTAAACTGCAGAAGGAGACATGTGGTGCACAGTCCACGGTAGCATTCTCACCAAACGTTAGCTGGCTAAAGGGGGCCTCTCAGACCTAAGAATTGCATCTTTTACCTAAAACAGTTAGAACAAGAGAGATCTATAGTAATATATTATAAAATTCAGAGCTTGACACTTCAGCCGCCTGGGCCAGTGTTTGTTCCCATGGCACCTGTATAAAAGTAATTATCTTTTTCTGGGGCAGGTCAAATGATCAATAAACTTTTTCTGTTATCTCTCAGGGTTAAGACACAAATAGTTAATTTCCGACACTAAGATCTTATATCAATAAACTGAGGTGAAAGTAGATAACAGAGTATTAATAGCCTATTAAAGTTAGAGCAGGCTTAACAGGGGTTGCACTTCCCCATATTGACTGAAGGTGAATCCAGGTCACCCAGTTCTCCTTATCTGTGAGGGTTATGAATCAACAAATGCAGATATGCCCTAATTTCATTCTTGGGCCTATCTGTGAAGGTCCCAAGTGTGATCTATTTGCAAGACTCTTCTTCTGGTTAAGTGTTCTGCCATTAAAGATAAGTGTGAAGAGCTGGCTTCTAAGTTTATACCAAGAAATAGAGCAAAGATTTGACTATGGGAATAAAAGTTTTTCACTGTGTGACTTACTTTCTCATGAGTGTCTCATAGTATGTGGAAAAAGTCTTCCAAAATACCAGTACATGGAGAAAATTGTACCCATTAATTGTGCTGGGGTTTAGGGACAAGTCCCACTATAGAGCAAGAACACTATGGCTTCACAAGGAATCTACAGCAAGAACAGCCACTATTCAAAAGGCAACATTCCCAATGCCTTGGGTCTTAACTTGTCTCCATCAGAATGCACATTTCTGATGGTCTGGCCTTCTAAATTGTCAGCAGAATCTCATTGCATAATGCTATAGACAGCAGCAAGTAATAACCAAGACAATTGGAAAATAAGGCTGATGAAAATAAGGAAGACAGTCTAGGACTTTGAAAATGGAATTTAATAATGAGAATTAAACATACAAAAGGACTCAAGCTAAAATGAAGATAGAATTGAAAAATCTCATAATCCAACTAGAAAACACAAAGGAGAGCTATACAAGGAGAAGGAATTAAGCAGAAAATAAAATATCAGGACTGAAACATAAAGCAAAGGATCTAGACAAATAAGTAAAAAATAGGAAAAAATTAAAACATTGAAAGGAGCACACAGAACACCATGAAAAGACTAAACCTTCAAATTATAGACATAGAAAACAAAGAAGAATCCCAAGTCAATGGCTTAGATCAGATCTTCAACAAGATCTTATAAGAAAACTTTCCAAAACTGAGAAAAGACATGCCCATATAGATATAAGAAGCACACAGAAAACCAAATGGAGAAGATCAGAAAAGAAATTCCCCAGGGGGACTATAGAGATGAGACAGTGGTTAAGAGCACTGACTGATCTGGTCTTCCAGAGGTCCTGAATCAATTCCCAGTAACCACATGGTGGCTTACAGCCATCTATAATAGAATCTAATGCCTTCTTCTGATGTGCACATTTACATGCAGACAAGCACATAAATATATAAAATACATAAACAAATAAACCATTAAAAGAGAGAAAAAAGATCCAGGCATATCATATCTAAAATACAGAGCAAAGACACTTTATTGAAAATTACAAGAATGAAAACACAAGGCACATATAAGGAGAAATGTATCAAAATAGTAGTTGATTTCTCAATGAAACTTTGAAAGTCAGAAGAGCCTGAAGCAATGCATCCCAAATTCTAAATGACCATGATGGTAAACCTAGACTAATATATCCTGCAAAACTGTATGCCTTATTTGAAGGAGAAGGAAAAAATTTCCACAATATAAAAGACCCTAAATTTTTTTTTTTTTTTTTTGGTTTTTCGAGACAGGGTTTCCCTGTAGTTTCTAGAGCCTGTCCTGGAACTAGCTCTTGTAGACCAGGCTGGCCTCAAACTCAGAGATCCGCCTGCCTCTGCCTCCCGAGTGCTGGGATTAAAGGCGTGTGCCACCACCGCCCGGCTCAAGACCCTAAAAATTTTATATACAACAAACCAACCTAAAAAAAAGACAGGAAGCAATATTTTGGATGAAAGAAAGGAATAAAAAATAGAAGAGAGACTATGAAAAGAGCTATGAAGCCATAATTACTAAAACACAAAGTACCACTAAGAACACAGACAACAACACCAAAATAAATATCACAATGACCACAGTTAACATAAACATTTCAATAATAACTTTAAATGCCAATAGCCTCAATTCTTCAGAGCAAGAAACAAAATTCATCCATTTGTTGTCTACAATAAACACAACTAAATTTTAAAGATAGGCATTGCCTTAGAGTAAAGGGATTAAAAAAAGTGTGCCAATCAAATGGGACCAGGTAACAAGTCACAATCCAAAGATCTGACAAAATAGACTTCAAACTAAAGCAAATCAGAGACACTTCATTCTAATCAAGGCAACAGTTAACCAAGAAGGCATTTCTATCCTAAACATATGCACAAACTCTTGTACACCAGATTTCATTTTTAAAAATGTACTAATGGATTTAAAGATACAGATAAACATCAATACATTAATAGGAGGTTATTTCAATGACCCTCTTTCACCAGTAGACAGGTTATCTAGGCAAAAAATAAACGGAGAAGCATCAAATTTAAATTACATTATACATCAAATGAAACTAATAGATATCTATAAAATATTTCACCCAAAGACCAAAGAATACATGTTCTACTCAGAGGCACACAGAAGCTTCTCTAAAATGGGTCACATACTGGGACACAAAAAAACTTCCAAATTAAAAAAAATCAAAATAGTGCTTGTATCATCTCTGATCACAATGCAATAAATCATAAAATTGACGGTAAATAAATTTTTAGTAACTTCACAAAGTCAAGAAATAATAAAAATAAGAGCAAAAATCAAGGAAATAAAAACAAAGAATACAAGCATCAACAAATCTTAGAGCTAGTTCTTTGAGTAGATAAACAAAGTTGGAAGACCTCTGACCCAACTAACCAAAAGAAAGAGAAGATACAAATTAACAGAATCAAAAATGAATGGGAAAACACTAAAACAGACACCAAAGAAATTTAGAATACCAACAAGTAATAACTTAAAAACCTATATTCTGAGAGCAGCTGGCAGCACCACTTGGGGGTAAAAGTGTGAGCAGCAGCAGTGGCTTCCAGAAACTATAGTAAGAAGTTCCTCTGGGAAAGAGCACCTGTGTTCCAGCCAGTCTCCAGTGTCATTCTCTGTATATGATACACAGCCACATCAATGACCTATGGAACCTCAGACACACTGCACCTAGAGGAGCAACCACTTGAGCCCTAGAGTCCCCTACATCTAGAAGAGTGATCACCAGAGGCTCTGCCTGACTGAACCTAGAGAAGTTATCAATGAAGCCACAACCCTCAACTACAACAACAGGAGAAAGAGGGACCTCCTGACGCACCCCACTGGAGGAAGAGATGGGTAGACAACAGTGTAAAACTACACACAACTCCAGAAACTAGTGGCTTTACAACAGTGAGACCTGAACAGCCCAACACAGATGAAACAGAAGAAAATGACCTTGAAAATAATTTTATGAAGAGCTGAGGGGACCATAGAGGTGAGTCAGCAGCCACAGGGCCAGACAGCTGGATGCCCTACTCTTTGGGACCTTCCCAGTGGAACAGAACCTAGGGGCCCCTCCCCAACTTCCTAGGCTTTCATGTCCAGCCAGTGGGGAGTGTTCCTGCTGCTGGGATTTCCCCAAACCCACCCTGCCCCCATGCCTGCCTTTTCTCCTGCTTCTGCAAGATCTTTGGAAACCTGCAACAGAGCTTGCTCCAATACTGAGGGGACCTAAGAGAGGGCAGACCAAGAAAAACTCCCAAGTACTCAGACAGCCACAGCAAAGATCAGACCATGATACCAAGGCATTGCCAACCTCATTTGAAGGAAGAGATAGGGAGACGCCAATGCAAGAATTCCTCAACATCCTAAAAAGCAACATGGTAACACCAGAATCCAGTGGAAACACAACAGGAAGACTTGATCATCCTAACCCAGAAGTAGAAGAAAACAACTTTAAACATAACTTTATGAAAATGGTGGAGACCTTTAAAGAGGAAGGGGAATTCCCTTAAAGAAATGGAGGAGAAGACAAAAAGTTAGAAGAAATTAATAAATTTCTCAAAGGTACCCAAGAAAAATCAATCAAACAGGTAAAGGAAACAGTTCAAGACTTGAAGACCAAAATGGAGGTAATAAAGAAAACACAAACCGAGGGAAGGCTGGATATGGAAAATCTGGGTAAACAAACAGGAACTACAGAGACAAGTAAAACTAACAGAATACAAGAGATAGAAGAAAAAAATCTCAGGCACTGAAGATATAGACTCATTGGTCAAAGAAAACATTAAATCCAACAAATTCTTAACACAGAACATTCAGGAAATCTGGAATACCATCAAAAGACCAAATTTAGGAATAATAGGGGTAGAAGAAGGAGAACTTCAGCTCAAAGGCACAGAAAATATATTCAACAAAATTATAGAAAAAAAGCTTACAGAACACCAAATAGACTGAATAAAAAAAATCCCCTCTCCAGGCAGGCTTCTCTTTGTTTCTCAAGTCCCTGCCTCTTCCAAGCCTTCCCTAGTGTTTTCAGGTGTCCTGCTCCTGTACTAAGGCCATCCACCCAAAGGGGTCAGACTCTGGCCTCCAGGCAGGTCTGAGGATTCCTGCGGAGGGGCACAGGCTCCTTCAGACTGTGCTGCCAGGTTCGCTGTGTGATATTCCATCCCGCCCTGTCCCCACCTTGGCCCTTTTGTCTGGGCTGTGACCCTGGGCTGCCTGGAATCCCTGATCCTGTGCACTGACATTCCATCTGAACTGGTGAGTGAGTGTGGACCCTGGGGCAACCTGCCCTGGAAGAGAGCACAGACCCCCTCCCCCCAGCTCCCTCTGCAGGCTTGTGTCTGTTTCTCCCGTCCCTGTCTCTCCCAAGCTTTCCCTAGTGATCTCAGGTGTCCTGCTCCTGTTCTAAGGACATCCACCAAAAGGGGTCAGACTCTGGCCTCCAGGCAGGTCTGAGGATTCCTGCAAGGGAGTGAGGGCTTCTTCAGATTGTGACGCAAGGAATAGGTCCTCCTCTGGCACTGGGGAGATCCAACCAGTTTCAGTCACAGCAAAGGTTTGTCTAGGACACCAAGCGCCTCCGGGCTCCTTTTGAAGGAAGAGATGGGCAGGCGCCAATGCAGGAACTCCTCCAACAACATGAAGGCAACATGACATCACCACAATCCAGACATCCCGAAACAACAAGAATTGAACATCCTACCCCAGAAGATATAAAAGAAATCGACCTTGAACAGTACTTTATGAAAATAATAGAGGACCTTAAGCAGGAGGTAAAAAACTGCCATAAAAAATGGAGATGACAAACAAAAAGGTAGACGAAATAAATAAATCTCTCAAAGATACCCAAGAAAAACAAGAAAAACAAGAAAAAGGCAATCAAACAGGTAAGGGAAACAGTACAAGACCTGATAAATCAAATGGAGGTATTGAAGAAAACACAATCTGAGGGACGACTGGAAATGGAAACTCTGAGTAAACAAACAGAAACTTCAGAGACAAGTATTTCCAACCGAATACAAGAGATGGAAGAAAGAATCACGGACTCTGAAGATACTATAGAGGAAATAAATTCACAGATTAAAGAACTAAACAAATCTAACAAATTCTTAACACATTACATTCAGGAAATCTGGGACACCATGAAAAGACAAAAACTAAGAATAATTGGGGTAGAAGAAGGAGAAGAATTACAACTCAAAGGCCCAGAAAACATATTCAACAAAATTATAGAAGAAAACTTCCCCAACCTAAAGAAGGATGTTCCTATGAAGGTACAAGAAGCCTACAGAACACCGAATAGACTGGATCAAAAAAGCATCCCCACGCCATATAATAATCAAAACACAAAACATACAGAATAAAGAACAGATATTAAGAGCTGCAAAGGAAAAAGGTCAAGTAACATATAAAGGGAAACCTATCAGAATTACACCTGATTTCTCAATGGAAACCATGAAAGCCAGAAGAGCTTGGATAGATGTGTTACAGACACTAAGGGAACATGGATGCAAGCCTAGACTACTATACCCAGCAAAGCTTGCATTCACCATTAATGGAAAAAACAAGTTATTCCAGGACAAAAACAGATTTAAACAATACATAGCCACAAATCCAGCCTTGCAGAAAGTAATAGAAGGAAAATCACAAACCAAGGAGTCCAACAACGCCCACAATAATTCAGGCAACTAGCAACCCTTCACCAGCACAACTAGAAGAAGGGAAACACACAAACTCTACTACTAAAAATGACTGAAGTTAACAACCACTGGTCATTAATATCACTTAATGTCAATGGACTCAATTCACCTATAAAAAGGCACAGGCTAAGAGACTGGATACGAAAACAGAATCCAACATTTTGCTGTTTACAAGAAACACACCTCAACCACAAAGACAGACACCTACTCAGAGTAAAGGGTTGGGAAAAGGTTTATCAAGCAAATGGCCCTAAGAAACAAGCGGGTGTGGCCATACTAATTTCCAACAAAGTTGACTTCAAACTAAAATCAATCAGAAGAGATGGAAAGGGACACTTTATACTCATAACAGGAAAAATCCATCAGAATGAAGTCTCAATCCTGAATATCTATGCCCCTAATATAAAAGCTCCCACTTATGTAAAAGAAACACTTCTAGAACTCAAGGCAGGGATCAAACCACACACACTAATAGTTGGAGACTTCAACACTCCTCTCTCACCAATGGACAGGTCAATCAGACAGAAACCTAACAGAGAATTGAAAGACATAATGGAGGTAATGAACCAAATGGACTTAACAGACATCTATAGAACATTCCACCCAAATAGGAAAGAATATACCTTCTTCTCTGCGGCTCATGGAACCTTTTTGAAAATTGACCATATACTTGGTAACAAAGCAAACTTCCACAGTGAAAAAAAAAATATTAGTAACCACCTGTGTCTTATCGGATCACCATGGATTAAAATTAGAATTCAACAACAATGGTACCCCCAGAAAGCCCACAAACTCATGGAAACTAAACAGTCAACTACTGAACCACACCTGGGTCAAGGAAGAAATAAAGAAAGAAATTAAAGTCTTTCTTGAATTTAATGAAAACAAAGACACAACATACTCAAACCTATGGGACACAATGAAAGCAGTGCTAAGAGGAAAGTTCATAGCACTAAGTGCCCACTTAAAGAAAACGGAGAAAGCACTCATTGGTGACTTAACAGCACACCTGAAAGCTCTGGAAAAAAAAGAAGCAGACTCACCTAGGAGAAGTAGAAGACTGGAAATAATCAAATTGAGGGCAGAAATCAACAAAATAGAAACACAGAAAACAATCCAAAGAATCAATGAAACAAGAAGCTGGTTCTTGGAGAAAATCAACAAGATTGACAAACCCTTAGCCAAACTAATCAAACGGCAGAGGGAGGACACACAAATTAATAAGATCAGAAATGAAAAGGGGGACATAACCACAGACACAGAGGAAATTCAGAGAATCATTAGATCTTACTACAAAAGCCTGTATGCCACAAAATTCGAAAATGTAAAAGAAATGGACACTTTTTAAGATAAATACCATATACCAAAGTTAAACCAGGACCAGGTAAATGCTCTAAATCGTCCTGTTAGTCGCGAAGAATTAGAAACTGTTATCAGAAACCTCCCTACCAAAAAGAGCCCAGGACCAGATGGTTTCAATGCGGAATTCTACCAGAACTTCCAAGAAGACCTAATACCTATACTCCTTAAGGTATTTCATAATATAGAAACACAAGAGTCACTGCCAAATTCCTTCTATGAAGCTACAGTTACCCTGATACCTAAACCACACAAAGACTCAACCAAGAAAGAGAATTACAGGCCAATCTCACTCATGAACATTGATGCAAAAATTCTCAATAAAATACTGGCAAACCGAATCCAAGAACACATTAGAAAAATTATCCATTACGATCAAGTAGGCTTCATCCCAGAGATGCAGGGCTGGTTCAACATACGAAAATCTATCAATGTAATCCATCATATAAATAAACTGAAGGAAAAAAAACCATATGGTCATCTCATTAGATGCTGAAAAAGCATTTGACAAAATTCAGCACCCTTTTATGATAAAGGTCTTGGAGAGATTAGGGATACAAGGGTCATTCCTAAATATAATAAAAGCTATTTACAGCAAGCCGACAGCTAACATCAAATTAAACGGAGAGAAACTCAAGGCTATCCCACTAAATTCAGGAACACGACAAGGCTGTCCACTCTCTCCTTATCTCTTCAATATAGTGCTTGAAGTTCTAGCAATAGCAATAAGACAACATAAGGGAATCAAGGGGATTCAATTTGGAAAGGAAGAAGTTAAACTTTCATTATTTGCAGATGATATGATAGTATACATAAGCGACCCCAAAAACTCCACCAAAGAACTCCTACAGCTGATAAACGCCTTCAGTAATAAGGCAGGTTACATGATCAACTCCAAAAAATCAGTCGCCCTCCTATACACAAAGGATAAGGAAGCAGAGAGGGAAATCAGAGAAGTATCACCTTTCACAATAGCCACAAATAGCATAAGATATCTGGGAGTATCTCTAACCAAGGAAGTGAAGGATTTATTTGACAAGCACTTTAAGTCTTTGAAGAAAGAAATTGAAGAGGATACCAGAAAATGGAAGGATCTCCCCTGCTCGTGGATTGGGAGGATCAACATAGTAAAAATGGCAATTCTACCAAAAGCAATCTATAGATTCAATGGAATCCCAATCAAGGTCCCATTAAAATTCTCACAGAGATTGAGAGGACAATAATCAACTTTATATGGAAAAACAAGAAACCCAGGACAGCCAAAAAAATCTTATACAATAAAGGTACTTCTGGAGGCATTACCATCCCTGACTTCAAACTCTATTACAGAGCTACAGTATTGAAAACAGGTTGGTATTGGCATAAAAACAGAGAAGTTGACCAATGGAATCATATACAAGGCCCGGATCTTAAACCACAAACCTACGAACACCTGATTTTTGATAAAGGAGCCAAAAGTACACAATGGAAGAAAGAGAGCATCTTCAACAAATGGTGCTGGCATAACTGGATATCAACCTGTAGAAGAATGAAAGTAGATCCATATCTATCACCATGCTCAAAACTCAAGTCCAAATGGATTAAAGACCTCAATATTAATCTGAACACATTGAGCTTGATAGAGGAGAAAGTGGGAAGTACTCTACAACAAATGGGCACAGGAGACCGTTTCCTATGCATAACCCCAGCTGCACAGACATTAAGGGAAACATTGAATAAATGGGACCTCCTGAAGCTGAGCAGCTTCTGTAAAGCAAAGGACATTGTCACTAAGACACAAAGGCAGCCTACTGACTGGGAAAAGATCTTCACCAACCCTGCAACTGACAAAGGTCTGATCTCTAAAATATATAAGGAACTCAAGAGACTAGACTTTAAAATGCCAATTAACCCAATTAAAAAATGGGGCTTTGAAATGAACCAAGAATTCTCAACATAAGAATTTCAAATGGCCAAAAGATACTTAAGGTCATGCTCAACCTCCCTAGCTATCAGGGAAATGCAAATCAAAACAACTTTGAGATATCATTTTACACCTGTCAGATTGGCTAAAATCCAAAACACCAATAATAACCTTTGCTGGAGAGGTTGTGGGGTAAGGGGTACACTCATCCATTGCTGGTGGGAATGCACACTTATGCAACCACTTTGGAAAGCAGTGTGGTGGTTTCTCAGGAAATTCAGGATCAACCTACCCCAGGACCCAGCAATTCCACTCTTGGGAATCTACCCAAGAGATGCCCAATCATACTACAAAAGCATTTGCTCAACTATGTTCATAGCAGCATTATTTGTAATAGCCAGATCCTGGAAACAACCTAGATGCTCTTCAGTGGAAGAATGGATGAAGAAACTGTGGAATATATACATGCTAGAATACTACTCAGTGGTAAAAAACAATGACATCTTGAATTTTGCATGCAAATGGATGGAAATAGAAAACACTATTCTGAGTGAGGTAAAACCCAGACCCAAAAAGATGAACATGGGATGTACTCACTCATAATCGGTTTCTAGCCATAATTAAAGGACATCGAGCCTATAATTTGGGATCCTTGAGAAGATAATAAGAAGGTGAACCCTAAAAAAAAAGATACAGTAATCCTCCTGGATATTGGAAGTAGACACGATCGCCGGGCAAAAATTGGGAACTTGAGCGTGGGGCGAGACGCGGCCAAGGGAAGATGGGGAGAGAAAAGCGTGAAGGGGAGAATGGGGGGAGCTCAGAGGGATGGGATGCTTCGGATACAGGAAGGGTGGATATGGGAGCAGGCATGCATATATCTTAATTTAGGGAGCCATCTGAGGGTTGTCAAGAGACTTGACTCTAGTGGGGTTCCTGGGTTTCCAGGGAGACGCCCCCAGCTAGTTCCTTGGGCAGCTGAGGAGAGGGAGCCTGAAAAGGCCAGTTCCTATAGCCATACTGATGAATTTCTAGCATATCACCATAGAACCTCCACCTGGCGATAGATGAAGAAAATGACTGAGCCCCACATTGGAGCACCGGACTGAGCTCCCAAGGTCCTGATGAGGAGCAGAAGGAGAGAGAACATGAGAAAGAAAGTCAGGACCGTGAGGGGTGCGTTCACCCATGGAGGCGGTGGGACAGAACTAACAGGTGATCACCAACTCCAGTTGGATTGGGACTGATGGAACATGAGACCAAACCAGACTCTCTAAATGTGGCCGACAGTGGAGGCTGACTGAGAAGCCAAGGACAAAGGCGCTGATCTTTGACTCTTCTGCATGTACAGGCTCTGTGGGAGCCTTCTCAGCTTGGTTGATCACCTTCCTGGACCTGGGGGGAGTTTGGAGGACCTTGGTCTTAACATTGAGTAGGGAACCCCGATGGCTCCTTGGCCTGAAAAGGGAGGGAGGGAGGGTACGGGGGAGGGGAGGGGAGGGAAGAGGGAGGAAAAGGGGAGGAGATGGAAACTTTTTAAATAAAAAAAATCAAAAAAATCCCCTCTCCATATAATAATCAAAACACAAAACATACAAAATAAAAAAAGAATATTAAGAGCTGCTAAGAAAAAAGGTCAAGTAAAATATAAAGGTAAACTATCAGAATTACACCTGACTTCTCAATGGAAACCATGAAAGCCAGAAGGTCTTAGATAGATGTGCTGCAGACATAAGAGACCATGGATGCAAGCCCAGACTAGTATTCCCAGCAAAGCTTTCTTTTACCATCAATGGAGAAAAAAAGATATTCCATGGCAAAAACAGATTTAAACAATATGTATCCACAAACACAGCCTAATGGAAAATACTAGAAGGAAAACCATAATCCAAGGTAGCTAACAACACCCACAATAATACAGACATCTGATAACCTTTAACCAACACAACCAAAAAAAGGGAAATATACAAACACTACCACCAAAAAATAACCAGAGTTAACAACCACTGGTTAATATCGCTTAATATCAATGGACTCAAGTCATCTATAAAAAGACACAGGTTAAGAGAATGGATATGAAAGCAGGATCCGGGGGGGGAAGGGAGGAGATAGAAATTTTTAATAAAAAATGAGAAAAAATGACATTTTCCCATTTCTACACATATTATACAATCTTAGATGTAGCAGCACTCATTCGATAACTCACATTCGTTTCAGAGAAGTTGCTTTCAGTCAACAGATTTTTCTGAATTCCAACCATCATTCAACAAATATCAGTGAATTTTCTAACAGATTCTCTGAAGTCTTATTCCAGATGTTTCCAGTTGTGTTTACTTAACTGTCACTGATGAAGGAGATGGAAGGGATTCACATATATGTGGCTATACTGAGGTCAAGACCAGGAAATATTATTGATGTGTATAAATGTTTGGAACAAAGAACTGGATGTTAATTATCACCTTGGGATCTTCACTTCCTTTCCTTGTGTAGCCCCATACAACTTCTCCTAATGTAGCCCATGTCTGATTCTAGAAATGGATGATTATCTACATTAAATGACTATTAACCCTTCTCTCCAACCACCTACACAATAAAGCCTTATCAGAAACTCAAAAAAAAAAAAAAAACCAGGATCCAGCATTCTGCTGTTACAAGAAACACACCTCAACCACAAAGACAGACACTACCTCAGAGTAAAGGGTTGGGAAAAGGTTTTTCAATTAAATGGACTTAAGAAACAAGCAGGTGTGGCTATCCTAATATCTAACAAAACTGATTTCAAACTAAAATCAATAAGAAGAGATGGAAAAGGACACTTTATACTCATAACAGGAACAATTCATCAAGATGAAGTCTCAATCCTAAATATCTATGCCCCTAATATAAGAGCACCCACATATGTAAAAGAAACATTATTGAAACTCAAATCACACATCTAACCCCACACTAATAGTAGGAGATTTCACCACTCCTCTCTCAAAAATGGACAGATCAACCAGACAGAAACTTAACAGAGAAATAAGAGAACAGATGTAATGAATCAAATGGACTTAACAGACATATATAGAACATTCCACTCAAACAGGGAAGAATACACCTTCTTTCTCAGCACCTCATGGAACCTTCTCGAAAACTGATTACATACTCAGTAACAAAGCCAACATCCACAAATACAAAAAAAAAATGGAGTAACCTTACCTGTGTCTTGTCGGATCACCATGGAGTAAAGTTAGAATTTAACAACAATACTACCCCCAGAAATCCTACAAACTCATAGAAACTGAACAGTCAACTACTGAACCACCCCTGTGTAGTGATAAGCTGCAGGCTACATTCCTGCTGCCCTGCTCCCAGCCACCCTGGCTAGTTCATGCCCCAAAATAATTACACCAAAACTGTATTCTTTTAAATAATGGCTGGCCCATTAGTTTCAGCCTTTTACTCATATCTTGAATAACCCATATCTAATAATCTGTGTAACACCATGAGTGGTGTCTTACCAGGAAAGATTCAGCACGTCTGTCCTGGTGGCTGGCTTCATGGCATCTGGCTCAGAGAGGAGAGGCAGGCTATCTGACTAACTTCCCTCTTTCCCAGCATTCTGTTCTGTCTACTACACCCACCTATGTTCTAACCTATAAGCCAAGCAGTTTCTTTATTAATTAACCAATGAAATCATCAGATAAATAGAAGACACACCTACATCATTTCCTCTTTTTCTGTTTAAACAAAAAACAAAGGCTTTCACTTCAACATAGTAAAATTACATATAACAAAACAGTTATCAAATAAGAATTAGTTACAATATTTATATCTATTTTATCTTTTATCATAGCAAAGAAAAACTATAACTATCTATCGATTCTTCAACTCCATCAAAGACTCCAGAAGGACACAATATTACCTAGGTGAACAAGAAGTAAGCTACTTACAAAACTCTAGAAATGACAGAGTCATCTCGCTGCCTGGACAGTCACCTAAAGTTCTTTTGTACAGTTGGGGCATCCCTACATCACTCCTGGATCAAGAAAGAAAGAAAGAAAGAAAGAAAGAAAGAAAGAAAGAAAGAAAGAAAGAAAGAAAGAAAGAAAGAAAGGAAGGAAGGAAGGAAGGAAGGAAGAAAGAAAGAAAGAAAGAAAGAAAGAAAGAAATTAAAGTCTTCCTTGAATTCAATGAAAATGAAGGCACAACATATCCAAACTTATGTGAAACTATGAAAGCAGTGCTAAGAGGAAAGTTTGTAGCACTATGTGCCCACATAAAGAAAAGGGAGAAAGCTCACATTAGTGACTTAACAGCACACCTGAAAGTTCTAGGGAAAAAAAGAAGCAGACTCACCCAGGAGAAGTAAAAGACAGGAAATAATCAAATTGAGGGCTGAAATCAACAAAATAGAAACACGGAAAACAATACAAAGAATCAATGAAACAATGAGCTGGTTCTTTGAGAAAATCAACAACATTGACAAACCCTTATCCAAACTTATAAAAAAGGTGGAGAGAGAACACTAAAATTAACAAAATTAAATATGAAAAAGGGGGACATAACAACAGACACTGAGGAAATTCAGAGAATCAATAGGTCTTACTACAAAAGCCTGTATGCCACAAAATTGGAAAATGTAAAAGAAATGGACAATTTTGTAGGTAGATACCATATACCAAAATTAAGTCAAGACCAGATGAGCAATTTAAATAGATCTATAAGTCTCGAGGAAATAGAAGCTGTCATCAAAAATCTCCCAACCAAAAAAAAGCCCAGGGACAGATGGTTTTCGTGCAGAATTCTACCAGAACTTTCAAGAAGAGCTAATACCTATACTCCTCAAAGTGTTCCACATAATAGAAACAAAAGGGTCATTACCAAACTCTTTTTATGAGGCTAGAGCTATCCTGATACCCAAACCTCACCAAGACTCAACCAAGAAAGAGAATTACAGACCAATCTCACTCATGAACATCGACGCAAAAATTCTCAATAAAATACTGGCAAACCGAATCCAAGAACACATCAAAAAAATCATCCATTATGATCAAGTAGGTTCATCCCTGAGATGCAGGGCTGCTTCAACATATGAAAATCTATCAATGTAATTCATTATAGAAATAAACTTAAAGAAAAAAGCCATATGATCATTTCATTAGGTGCCAAAAAAGCATTTGAAAAAATTCAACAGCACTTCATAGTGAAGGTATTAGAGAGATTAGGGATACAAGGATCATATCTAAATATAATAAAAGCAATATACAGCAAGCCGACAGCTAACATCAATTTTTGTAGTCTCCTTGGACAATGCATCTCATGTTAGATAGTCCATGACTCTTAGGGGTTCTTTATCCAGACAGGAAAATTTCCTTTAAACTATGGCTGTATATGCATATATAGGCACCTGTATTATAGGTTGTTTTATTTAGACAGTAGCACTTGCTTTGTATCCCAGAGATGAAAGTTAAGTCGCTATTGCTAAAGATACCATTTGCTTCAGATGTAGGACCCAGAGGCCCCTGAGCTGTATCTAATCTGAATGATTTCTCCCTGAGAAATAGCTTTTATGGTACCAAAAGGAACCCTGCAAGCTTCCAAATGATGGCAGCAACCAACAGTCCTATTCAGTCATGATGCCTATGAACCACAAGGACTATCTTGGCACAATAACTCTAAGGGTTAAAAAGTGGCACACATATTTTAGCAATAACTAATAGCTCTCTAATTGGAGTAAAGATTCAAAATTGACAAAGAAAGAAATTATGCCTGGTACTAGAAATCTAGCCAGTGACCCAGGGCTAGTGAAGTAAGGAATCTTGGAGGAGAACCTACAACCACCACTTTACTATGTAGTGGACTACTGAACTATAGATACACCATCTCATTAAAGTATTCCTAAGAATACTTGAAGTGCTAAAACTATCTTGAGGGTGGAGTAAAAATGGTCTCTGATCACTAAGACCAGCCAAATTTGGCATATTTGGGCATCTTAGAAGTTTTTTCTCTTCAGGTTCTCTCATAACAACTAAGCCAACATAAACTCTAAACACATTCTAAGTATTTATTACTATATCCACAGATAGACGTGGTCCTTACTGAATGAAAATGGGGACATGCCTGCTTCTAGGTACAGCCGAGAAGAGGGGTTTTATTTTAGATACTGTTGATCTGAAGGAGTGAGATTAAAGACCACCATTCAAATTAAAGCCAATTAGCAAGCTTTATTTACTATGCATAGGACTAACTCTCCACAGTGATATTTGAGAGAGCACCATGGGTTTTCCGACCCCATTTTAAAACTGATAATTTTCAAAGGAATTTGGTATTGTAAGGACTTGGCAGGCAAATTTTACAGAATCAGTCGATTTGATGATAGATCATCTTGGCAGAACATGTCAAGATTTCTCAAGATTCATTGGCAGAACACCTTATCTCATCAAGGTGGAGTCTAGGGAGTTTTCAAAGTGTGACTCAAATCCCATAGTTTGGAGAACATGTCAAATTGCAGTAACAGGTTAAAGCAAGGTCAAACTTAAATTTTGCCACAAACAGAAATGAACTTATTTTGATCCTGTAACAGAATAGCTTCTACCTTAAGATGGAGTCAGGTTGGTCCATCAATATGAAGGATAAAACAACCAGAGGCATTTGAAAGAGTCCAGACTGAACCAGGACATGAGAGGAGAGAGAGAGAAGAGAGTGAGGGAGAAGGATGGAGGGAGAGGGAGGGAAGGGGAGGGAGGGAGGGAGAGAGAGGGAAGGGGGAAAGGAGGGGAGGGGAGCAGAGGGGAGGGGAGGGGAGGGGAGAGGAGAGGAGAGGAGAGGAGAGGAGAGGAGAGGAGAGGAGAGGAGAGGAGAGGAGAGGAGAGGAGAGGAGAGGAGATAAAAAGAAGGGGACAAGCAGATCAAGAAAGGAGCCATGATCCAAAAGACCAAGAGAGCACATAGTTAAAATGTCTTAGTAATATAGGGATCAAAGGCTGAGGGAAGGGAAACCCAGTAACCAGGCTAGAAAGGTTCAGGGGAGAGATGGGTAAATGTAGTCAGAGACTGCTAATTCATTCCCGGCTGCCCAGACCCAAATAATTACACAGAAACTGTATTAATTAAATCACTACTTAACCAATAGCTTAGTTGTCTTTCTAACACTTATATCTTGAAATAACCCATTTCTACTATTCTAGAGTTTACTATGAGGCTCGTGGTTTACTGACAAGGTTCCAACCAGCTCCGGTGTCTGTCTCCTGCAGCAGCTACATGGCATCTCATTGACTCTGCCTACTTTCTATCTACCTGCTTGGAATTCTTATCTTGCCCTATTCTGCACTGCAATAGGACCAAAACAGCTTCTTTATTAACCAAATGATATTCACAGCATACAGAGGGAAATCCCACATCAGGTAAATAGTGCTAGGAGTAGCCACAGGTACTGAGTGGTACTTTTCTTAGATTCCTATGGGATCTGACATTCCAACCTTTTGTTGATGATAAGGGGCAATGTAATTTCTTCTGAAACTACTTCTGATGAATTTGGGGTATCATTGTTGGGGCTCAGAAAAGCTAGAATGTTGATCAAAGCTGGGAAGGAAGAGAGCAGTACAGGCTGAGGGACATCTGTTTTGCTCTTTGCCCAGGTTCTGTGGAACTACCTGGGACTAGGGAAGTACAGGCAGCTTTGGAGCAGTATAGGATGCAGATTCTGAAGGGACACCAGAGGCCAGCAGTTTTGGAGCAGTGTGCAGTCTACAGTTGTTTGGAAATCTGCTGAAAAGATGGGGACTAGGGAAAGAAAGGAAAGTTAAGGAGTTTATGGAAAAAATTTATCTTGGATGTACACTTGAAATTTTCAGTCCCATCCTTGTAGTTGGTTGGAGGTGGCGTTCCCAAGACCAAGGGAGAGAGAGAGAGATACCACCCTCAGGAATAGGCAGGTGGGGAAACTTAAGCTATTGATTGGCAGGAGTACTTATCTGGAGTCCATTTGATCTGTGACAAGTGGATCCAAATCTCACAACTCCCTGAAGCTTACGTGAATTTTTTAAGTTTTTAAAAAGAGACAAAAGCTTTAGAAATATAACAATTTTAGATATAATAACATTATCAATGTTTTTACTAAAATCTAGAAAAGTAGTAAAAGCAATAGACTCGTGCCTTTGAATCATATAAAACTTAGGCATCCCAAATGATTCTTGCATCAGCAACAGAGATATTTTTCATCATAAAGAGAAGCAATTTTAAGTCTATACTTAGAAGACAAACAAAGGCAATGTAAAATTTTGAGCTTGTGACTATGATGACAGTAGCAGTGCTTTCCCAGGGTTAGGTTACCAATTTATCAGAACTCCACTGATTAATGTTAAAACTCTGAACTTTTGAAATCTTACTACAACAATAACAGGGCAAGAAGAAAAGAAATCTGAAAGTTTTATACCATCGCTGTAATTATTCAGCCACAGATAAGTAGGAGCTTCCATTTCATTTGCTCCTCCCATTCACCTTACCCCAGACTCACCAGCAGCTCCACTCCTCCTTCTCCTAGCCTCCCAATCTCCCAATCCCAATGTGTCTTTTCCTCTACCAGCCTCCCAGGTAGACCCCCAAGTCTGGGACACCCAAAACCCCTCCGTTGTTGAACACCATTCCCCCATTGTTATCCAATTACAAGATCGTACTAAGTACATTACCCAAGCTCAGTACCCCCTCTCTCTCCAGAGCCTTAAGGTACATAAGCCTATTATCTCTGACCTCTTAAGAAAAAAACTACTTCACCCCACCTCTTCTTCCTTTAACACCCCTATACTTGCTGTTAAAAAATCCTAATGGAACCTATCACCTGGTTCAAGACCTCTGGCTCATTAACTCTGCAGTGGTCCCTATTCATCCTGTAGTGCCTAACCCTTAAACACTTCTTTCCACTATTCCTCCAGGAACCTCCCACTTCTCGGTTCTAGACCTCAAGGATTTTTTTTTCTCTATTCCTCTCAGCTCTCAATCTCAAAACATCTTTGCCTTTACCTGGACTGATCCTGACACTCACCTCTCCACACAGCTCACCTGGACTGTCCTTCCCCAGGGATTCCAGGACAGCCCATGCCTGTTTGGCCAGGCTTTAGCTTCTGACCTGCTCTTACTGTCTCTTCCTAAGTCTAAACTCATACAGTATGTAGATTACATTTACTTTTCAGCCCATCGTAAGAGATCAGCAAAACTGATACCTCCACTCTTTAAAATTTCCTATCCAAAAAGGGCTATAGAGTCTCACCTTCTAAGGCCAACTGTCTACTCCTCAGGTCATTTATTTGGGATTAACTATAACCTCAACTCAAAAGGCTATTACCCTAGACAGAAAGAAAATAATTCAGTCCCTTGCAGTTTCTTCCACAAAAGAAGAGGTTTTATCATTCCTAGGAATAGCTGGCTTCTTGCATTCCTGGATCCCCTCTTTTTCTCTTCTCACCCGCCCCTTATATAAGGCTGCTCTTGGCTCTCTGCATGAGCCCCTTCTCCATCCCATTACTAAATCCTTCCAGAGACTCCAACAAGCCTTTATCCAGGCCCCAGCTCTTCATCTCCCAGATTTAACATGTCCTTTCTCCCTCTATGTAACAGAGAAGGAGGGATATTCCCTTGGAGTCCTAGAGCCTTCTTTTGCACCTGTAGCATACCTGTCAAAGAAGATGGACCTTACCACTCAGGGCTGGGCACCCTGAATATGTGTTTTAGTGGCCATTGAGCTTCTTATTTGTGAGTCAAGAGAACTAACCTTTGGGTCACCGACCACTGTCTTCTCCCACCACAATCTGTCTCATCTCTTAACTTACAAAGGCTTACAAACCTTACCTCCTTCCAGAGTTCTTTCCCTACAGGTGGCACTAGTAGAAGATGCCACACTTTCCAATGCTGCCCACTCCTTATATCTCAAATCTCCTACCTCAACCTAACATTAATTACTCCCCATCTCACTCCTGCATAGAGATCTTAGAGGATCTACTGCTCCACCCCTCACATATACAGGAGGGCAAACTGTCCCAGGCCACTTATACCTGATACACAGATGGCAGCTCCTTTTTATGTGATGGGACCCATAGAACAGGGTATGCCATAGTATCAGACACTGGGGTAGTGGAGGCATGGGCACTCCCTGCCCATACCACTAATCAGCAGGCTGAGTTAATAGCCCTTACCCATGCCTTCCAGTTAGCAAAGGGACACTCTTTAAATGTTTACACAGACTCCAAATATGCCTTTCATATCCTCCTGTCCCGTGCAGCTATCTGGAAGGAGCGTGGGCTTCTTACAACAAAAGGAGGATCCGTAACTAACTCAGGTTACATTACAGACCTGTTAAAAGCCTCCCATCTCCCCAAAGCTATAGGAATTATTTACTGTCGGTCTCATCAGACTGATAGTTCCATTATTTCCAAGGGAAATAACTGGGTTGACCAAGCAGCTAGAACAGCAGCATTCCAGAGCCCAAACCTACCTCAATTACCTCAGGGAGTTCATACAGTACAGCCCGCATTCTCACAGACACCTCCTGACACCCAGCAAATTCTGTCCTACTTACATCAGCTCTTTTATCCTAATAGTAAATCGCTGTTTCATTTTGTCAAGGCTCACCTCCAACCCACCCCTGAGGACTTAGATTTCTTAAAAGCTATCACTGCCTCTTGTCAAATTTGTCAAAAGTCAGATCCCAAGACCAAATACCATAGCGTCCCTTTCCCCACCCACCAGGCCAGGGGCTCCCTTCCAGGAACTGACTGGCAGCTGGACTTTACTCATATGCCCATGGTCAGAAGAGTTAAATATCTCCTGGTCTTGGTGGATACAATGTTTGGGTGGATTGAAGCATTTCCCACCACTAATAAGAGGGTCCAGACAGTTTCCAATGTTCTTCTCCGAGAAATCATCCCCTGGTTTGTAATCCCAACCTCTCTTCAGTCTGATAATGGCCCAGAGTTCACTTCCCAGATTTTCCAAAATTTGTTCAAGGCTCTTAACATCCCCTGGCATTTTCACATCCCATACCACCCTCAGTCTTCAGGGAAGGTAGAACGAACTAACCACTCTTTAAAAAAATGTTCATGTTAAGATGTCACAGGAGCTTTACCTTGACTGGGTAAAACTTGTGCCTCTGGCCCTTCTTAGGTTTAGGGCTCTCCCCCAAAGCCCCCTTTTTAATCTCACCCTTTGAATGTATGCATGGGCAGCCAGTTTTAACTCCCGGTCTCTCACCTAAAACCTCTTCTCTTCCTGATCACCTCTTACTCCACTGTTATCCCATCTATGCTCCCTATTATGGGATTTTACCAACTAGTCATTACCTCAACCATGTGTTAATTAATGCCTACTAGTGATTAAAATAGGGGACCAGGTATTATTCTCTCCCCCAAACCAACGCCCCTCACTCCTTTCCCCTAAATGGCAAGGCCCCTTTAAAGTAATTCTTGTAACTCCCACATCTGCCAAGCCCGAGGGACTTCCTCATTGGATTCACCTATCGCATCTTAAACCGTTTACTCTTCCAGCTCAAGATATGCCCCCATATACAGTATCTCAAACAGGGCCCTGTTCCCTTAAGTTCCAGAGGACACCAAGATCAGCCATTCTCTCTCCAGTTCCAGAAAAAATAAAAGCATCATCCTTACTCAACTCTCCTGCACCAAAAACTCCATATACTCTCCCTCTTCCTTTCTCCTATCTGCTTTACCAACTTCTCCACATCTCCAATGTCATGCTTAAATTTCCAGTTAACCACTCAGCTGTTATTACAGGAACCATCATTAAACATAGAGCCAGAGGTACAAAGAATGTCAAAAGCCCAGGTGGTAAGAAACAATAATGAGTTTGTAGCCCCAAACTCCAAAAACCTCACAAAACAGACTTTAACTTAACAGATTTATCACTGACTGCAGCAGTGTTTCGTGGATGTTAAGGTAATACCATGATGCAAAAGGAAACCAGTGCCTTAGGATTTACTTCAGATAAAACATTAAAGGGTTGAATAATTATCCTTTTCAATAATTTCCTCCTTCTTCCCCTCCCACAATCTTCCATTCTATTGTCATAATCATAAACTTTTAATATGTCTAAAATTTATTTCTTTTCAAACATTTTTTTCATAAGCTCCAGGGAGTCAGTTGGACTTACCTAAAACAGACCAGACTCACCCTAGAATAAGTTTCATTTAATTCTTCCCTTATCATACCTGGTCTTGGGAACCCCTAGGAAATTCCCTCCTCCAGCCCCCCAAAGAACCCCCCTCTATCTTACATCTTGGGACTCTCCTCTCTTAATCACTAGGATCTAAATTTTTTTCCAGACATAATTTTCTGCCTTTCCAGCATCTTGCAAGGTCCAAGTTGCCAGCCAGCCAGCCAGTTCCTCAGAGCCCAGAAAATACAACAGCAATCAGCCACTCCAGGACATGGTTAAGCATCTCAACTCCTTGATGCCCACAAAGTCAGTGTGAAGCAGTCACAAGAGACCTTATGACACCCCATTCCCATGCATTAAGACCCCCCCAAACCTCCCAAATCTTTATTATAAACAAAAGGGTGGAATGTAATTATTCAGCCACCAATAAGGCTGCACTTCTGGGTTCTAAAGGCAGGCATGTGCGGTCAGGCCCTCAGGCACAGAAGGTCCCAGGTGACCCATGTGCGTGTATGCGTGGTTACATCCACATATGACTCAGCTAAACCCTTGTGTGCATGCGTGAATCCGTCATCCGGGCCCCACATGGCCCATGTGCATGCATGCGCGGTTACATCCACGTGTGACTCAGCTAAACCCTTGCACGCATGTGTGAGTAACCTGTCATCTATGTCATCAGTGTGACATAGTCATCCCAACCCCCTGTGCGCATGTGCAGGGCAGCCTTTAAAGGCTGGATGCGCCATCTTTCACTCTCTCTCTCTGCACCTTGACCTCCAGGCCTGTGCACACTCCCCTCTAATAAACTCCTAAGCAAGTTTGTTGGCGTTCCATGTCTCCTTCTCACTCATGCCAGGTAATTTCAATCACAACTTGCATGCTTAATCTTTCACACTTACCACTTGTCAAGAAAATTTCTCTTTGCAACACAGCAACCAATCAAATGTAGAGTTGTGGAGCTCAGACCCAACTGACACATCTACAACACAATTCTTGCAAGTAGGCTTGGGGATTATTATGGGAAGGGAAGTTGAAAGAGGAACAGAAAGTTTGTTGTTCCTACAAAAGTCAGAAATTATTCCCATGAAGTTAATATGAAGTGTCTCACCAAAATGCCTACCCAAACATATGTTAAATAAGTAGAATACCAATAGGTATGCTAATTTGGAAGGAGGAAAGCTCAAGAAGCTTCAACTCCAGACAAAGAACTACAGTCAGCTAAGGAATGTCGAGAATGGGAGAAATAGTCATCCCCAGGGCAGAGCAAACCAAGTGATCAGTCCTGAAAACATAAACAAACAAGTTACATTATATGACCTGAACAGGCCATAATATATATATGTGTGTGTGTGTGTGTGTGTGTGTGTGTGTGTGTGTGTGTATACAAAACAAGAGCTAAAAAAAAAGAAGCCATAAAGTTTGAATGAGTGCAAGTGGGGGAGGTACGTGATACAGGTGACAGGGAGGAAAGTAAAGAGGAAGGAAGAATTGTGTAATTTTTAATGCACTGTCATATGACACAAAGCTAATTGTAATTTTATTATCCTAGAATTGATTTGTGTATGTGGGGTTAATATCCCTGGAAAAAATCCAACACCAGCAAGATTGTAATGGATTAATAAAAATGCTACAGGATCCCTAGCAGTGGCAGGCAGCAGGCCATGTGGTGACAGGCAGTGGATAGGGAGTCCAGAGAGCAGCCAGTCCCAGGTAGGGATGGCTGCAGGTCCCTGAGCAGTAGCTGGTCCAGGACAGGGAGACACGCAGCGGTGGGCAAGAGACAGAGACATGGATAGGCACACCATGCAGAGTGAGGTTGGATATTTATTCAGGAGGTTATGGAGGGGGAAAGGGCCAGGGAAGAAGTGCAGGGGGGGGGGGGACAGAAGCCGCCTCTCTGAGAGGGGGATGGAAAAGAAAGAGAGACTCAGGCTCAGGCTGCAAGCAGAAAGGAAGATCTGCCTGTCTCAGCAGATGGGGGAGGGAGTGGGCGTGGCCTGTAAGAGACAGGACAGATCATCACAACGATGGCTCAGCAGGTAGAGGAACTTGGTGACCTGAGTTTGATCGCCAGAACCCATGTAAAGGGTGGAAGGAAAGAACTAACTCCACAGAGTTGTTCTCTGACCTCCGTGTGCACCCTCCGTACATATATCATGCCACAATAATAAAAAATACTTTAAAATAAATTCATAGCAATTAGTTAATAAAATAATTTAATTTACATATTTATAGGATAATGAACATTTTTGAGACATTTCTTAGCCATTTTTTTCTTCTTTTAAGAACTGTCAGCTCAGTTCTCAAGCTGATTTTTTGAATAAGGGTTTTTTCCTTTGTTTTTTATGTTCTTTATATATTCTAGATATTAATCCTCTATCAGATGTATAACTGACAAGGATTCTCTGCTATACTGTGGGATTCCTCTTCATCTGTTTGATTGTTTCTTTAGCTGTGCAGAAGATTTTTATTTGTATGAGGCCCCACTTGTCATTGTGGGCCTTAATTCCTATACAGGAAGTACTTTTCTACACCTATATCATGGTTTTTAGGTTTTCTTCTTACAGTTTCAGTGTTTCAGGTTTCACATTTGAGTCTTTGATTCACTTGGAGTTAGTTTTTTGTGCAAGGTGATGGGTATAGGTCTAATTTCATTCTTCTATGTGTGGACAATCCCGTTTTCATAGCATCATTTATTGACAATGTTTCCTTTTCTCCTTTTATTGACAATGTTTCTGGCATCTTTGTCAAATACTAAATAGACTAGTTATGTGTAATCATGTTTGTATCTTTGATTTTATGACATTAAGATATAAAACTGATGTCTGTTTACTTGTGCACCTTCCAAAACGTATTTTTTTCAAAGTTTTTACTTCATCAACTTAAAATTAAAAAAATAAAAAAAAATCACTCTTTGTTTTTGTTTCCTGTTGCTGTGTGCATTAGTTATTTTTCTATTGCTGTCATAAAACACCATGACCAAAGAAACTTATGAAAGAAAGAATTTATTGATCTTACATTTCTAGAGAGTTTATGATATCTATGATGGTGGGGACAGACATGGCACCTGGAGAAGCAAGCTGAGGGCTCATATTTAGAGCTACAAGCAGAAAGAATGAACTGGAAGTGACTTGGGTCTTTAACCTCTCAAAGCCTGCCTCCAGTGACAAACTAGTGACAAACTGAAAGGGCAAGTGTGCACTTCCTAAACAACACACTCCCAAACAATGCCACCAGCTGGGAACCAATATTCAAATGCCTGAGACAATGGAGGACCCTTCTTATTCAATCCACCACACTGTAATAAAATATCATGACAAAAGTGACTTAAAAGAGAATGGGTTTATTTGACTTATAATTACATCACTGTGGGGAAGTCAAGGCAATAGGAATTTGGAACAACTAATCACATTGTTTACCTATAGTCAATAGCAAAGAACCATGAACTGAAGCATGTGCTCTAGAATTTGGCTCATTTCTTTCATAATTTAGAATTCACTGGCCAGGAAATGATGCCACCCAGAGTAGGTTGTTCTTCTCACCCCAATTAACATAAGAAAATCCCCACAAATATGCCCACAGGCCAACTTAATCTAGAGTGTGAATTCCTTCTCAGATGACTCTACATTATGCCAAATTGGCAATTTACATAAAAATTGACCAAAAAAACAATCATCTTCATTACTTAAGGACCAAACTGTGGATATCTTTTCAGCCTACTTTGATTCTTATTAATGATCAGGTTAAGCTCTGTGTGATTAAATAAAAAAGCTTTCTAGTTTATTTGTATTGAGACATATCTCTGAGAATACAGATTTTGAATTTAAGATTGTTTAATGTTGCTGGAATCCCTGATCCTGTGCCCTGACATTCCATCTGAACTGGTGAGTGAATGCGGACCCTGGGTCAACCTGCCCTGGAAGAGAGCACAGACCCCCTACCCCCACTTCCCTCTGCAGGCTTGTGTCCCTTTCTCCCGTCCCTGTGTCTACCAAGTTTTCCCTAGTGTTCTCAGGTCTTCTGCTCCTGTCTAAGGCCATCCACCCAAACGGGTCAGACTCTGGCCTCCAGGCAGGTCTGAGGATTCCCACGGAGGGGTGCGGGCTCCTTCAGATTGTGCTGCCAGGTTCGCTGTGTGGTATTCCATCCCACCCTGCCCCCACCTTGGCCCTTTTGTCTGGGCTGCGACCCTGGGCTGCCTGGAATCCCTGATCCTGTGCCCTGACATTCCATCTGAACTGGTGAGTGAATGCGGACCCTGGGGCAACCTGCCCTAGAAGAGAGCACAGACCCCCTACCCCCACTTCCCTCTGCAGGCTTGTGTCCCTTTCTCCCGTCCCTGTGTCTCCCAAGTTTTCCCTAGTGTTCTCAGGTGTCCTGCTCCTGTTCTAAGGCCATCCACCCAAAGGGGTCAGAATCTGGCCTCCAGGCAGGTCTGAGGATTCCTGCTAAGGGGCGCGGGCTCTTTCAGATTGTGCTGCCAGGTTCGCTGTGTGGTATTCCATCCCGCCCTGCCCCCACCTTAGCCCTTTTGTCTGGGCTGCGACCCTGGCCTGCCTGGAATCCCTGATCCTGTGCCCTGACATTCCATCTGAACTGGTGAGTGAATGCGGACCCTGGGTCAACCTGCCCTGGAAGAGAGCACAGACCCCCTACCCCCACTTCCCTCTGCAGGCTTGTGTCCCTTTCTCCCGTCCCTGTGTCTCCCAAGTTTTCCCTAGTGTTCTCAGGTGTCCTGCTCCTGTTCTAAGGCCATCCACCCAAAGGGGTCAGACTCTGGCCTCCAGGCAGGTCTGAGGATTCCTGCGGAGGGGTGCGGGCTCCTTCAGATTATGCTGCCAGGTTCGCTGTGTGGTATTCCATCCCGCCCTGCCCCCACCTTGGCCCTTTTGTCTGGGCTGCGACCCTGGGCTGCCTGGAATCCCTGATCCTGTGCCCTGACATTCCATCTGAACTGGCCATCCACCCAGAGGAGTCAGACTCTGGCCTCCAGGCAGGTCTGAGGATTCCTGCAAGGGAGTGTGGGCTTCTTCAGATTGTGACGCAAGGAATAGGTCCTCCTCTGGCACTGGGGAGATCCAACCAGTTTCAGTCACAGCAAAGATTGGTCTAGGACACCAAACGACTCCGGGCTCCTTTTGAAGGAAGAGATGGGCAGGCGCCAATGTAAGAACTCCTCCAACAACATGAAAGGCAACATGACATCAGTACAATCCAGACATCCCGAAACAACAAGAATTGAACATCCTACTCCAGAAGATATAGAAGAAACAGACCTTAAACAGTTCTTTATGAAAGTAATAGAGGACCTTAAACAGGAGGTAAAAAACTGCCATAAAGAAATGGAGATGACAAACAAAAAGGTAGACGAAATAAATAAATCTCTCAAAGATACCCAAGAAAAACAAGAAAAAGCAATCAAACAGGTAAGGGAAACAGTACAAGACCTGATAAATGAAATGGAGGTATTGAAGAAAACACAATCTGAGGGACGACTGGAAATGGAAACTCTGAGTAAACGAACAGAAACTTCAGAGACAAGTATTTCCAACCGAATACAAGAGATGGAAGAAAGAATCTCGGACTCTGAAGATACTATAGAGGAAATAAACTCACAGATTAAAGAACTAAACAAATCTAACAAATTCTTAACACAAAACATTCAGGAAATCTGGGAGACCATGAAAAGACCAAACCTAAGAATAATTGGGGTAGAAGAAGGAGAAGAATTACAACTCAAAGGCCCAGAAAACATATGTAACAAAATTATAGAAGAAAACTTCCCCAACCTAAAGAAGGATGTTCCTATGAAGGTACAAGAAGCCTACAGAACACCAAATAGACTGGATCAAAAGAAAGCATCCCCACGCCATATAATAATCAAAACACAAAACATACAGAATAAAGAACAGATATTAAGAGCTGCAAAGGAAAAAGGTCAAGTAACATATAAAGGGAAACCTATCAGAATTACACCTGATTTCTCAATGGAAACCATGAAAGCCAGAAGAGCTTGGATAGATGTGCTACAGACACTAAGGGAACATGGATGCAAGCCTAGACTATTATACCCAGCAAAGCTGGCATTCACCATTGATGGAGAAAACAAGATATACCAGGACAAAAACAGATTTAAACAATACGCAGCCACAAATCCAGCTTTGCAGAAAGTAATAGAAGGAAAATCACAAACCAAGGAGTCCAACAATGCCCACAATAACTCAGGCATCTAGCGACCCTTCACCAGCACAACTAGAAGAAGGGAAACACACAAACTCTACTACTAAAAATGACTGAAGTTAACAACCACTGGTCATTAATATCACTTAATATCAATGGACTCAATTCACCTATAAAAAGGCACAGGCTAAGAGACTGGATACGAAAACAGAATCCAACATTTTGCTGTTTACAAGAAACACACCCCAACCACAAAGACAGACACCTACTCAGAGTAAAGGGTTGGGAAAAGGTTTATCAAGCAAATGGCCCTAAGAAACAAGCGGGTGTGGCCATACTAATTTCCAACAAAGTTGACTTCAAACTAAAATCAATCAGAAGAGATGGAAAGGGACACTTTATACTCATAACAGGAAAAATCCATCAGAATGAAGTCTCAATCCTGAATATCTATGCCCCTAATATAAAAGCTCCCATTTATGTAAAAGAAACACTTCTAGAACTCAAGGCAGCCATCAAACCACACACACTAATAGTTGGAGACTTCAACACCCCTCTCTCACCAATGGACAGGTCAATCAGACAGAAACCTAACAGAGAATTGAAAGACTTAATGGAGGTAATGAACCAAATGGACTTAACAGACATCTATAGAACATTCCACCCAAATAGGAAAGAATATACCTTCTTCTCTGCGGCTCATGGAACCTTTTCGAAAATTGACCATATACTTGGTAACAAAGCAAACTTCCACAGTTACAAAAAAATATTAGTAACCACCTGTGTCTTATCGGATCACCATGGATTAAAATTAGAATTCAACAACAATGCTACCCCCAGAAAGCCCACAAACTCATGGAAACTGAACAGTCAACTACTGAACCACACCTGGGTCAAGGAAGAAATAAAGAAAGAAATTAAAGTCTTTCTTGAATTTAATGAAAACAAAGACACAACATACTCAAACCTATGGGACACAATGAAAGCAGTGCTAAGAGGAAAGTTCATAACACTAAGTGCCCAGTTAAAGAAAACGGAGAAAGCGCTCATTGGTGACTTAACAGCACACCTGAAAGCTCTGGAAAAAAAAGAATCAGACTCACCTAGGAGAAGTAGAAGACTGGAAATAATCAAATTGAGGGCAGAAATCAACAAAATAGAAACACAGAAAACAATCCAAAGAATCAATGAAACAAGAAGCTGGTTCTTGGAGAAAATCAACAAGATTGACAAACCCTTAGCCAAACTAATCAAACGGCAGAGGGAGAACACGCAAATTAATAAGATCAGAAATGAAAAGGGGGACATAACCACAGACACAGAGGAAATTCAGAGAATCATTAGATCTTACTACAAAAGCCTGTATGCCACAAAATTGGAAAATGTAAAAGAAATGGACACTTTTTAAGATAAATACCATATACCAAAGTTAAACCAGGACCAGGTAAATGCTCTAAATCGTCCTGTTAGTCGCGAAGAATTAGAAACTGTTATCAGAAACCTCCCTACCAAAAAGAGCCCAGGACCAGATGGTTTCAATGCGGAATTCTACCAGAACTTCCAAGAAGACCTAATACCTATACTCCTTAAGGTATTTCATAATATAGAAACACAAGAGTCACTGCCAAATTCCTATGAAGCTACAGTTACCCTGATACCTAAACCACACAAAGACTCAACCAAGAAAGAGAATTACAGGCCAATCTCACTCATGAACATTGACGCAAAAATTCTCAATAAAATACTGGCTAACCGAATCCAAGAACACATTAGAAAAATTATCCATTACGATCAAGTAGGCTTCATCCCAGAGATGCAGGGCTGGTTCAACATACGAAAATCTATCAATGTAATCCATCATATAAATAAACTGAAGGGAAAAAAAAAACCATATGGTCATCTCATTAGATGCTGAAAAAGCATTTGACAAAATTCAGCAGCCTTTTATGATAAAGGTCTTGGAGAGATTAGGGATACAAGGGTCATTCCTAAATATAATAAAAGCTATTTACAGCAAGCCGACAGCTAACATCAAATTAAACGGAGAGAAACTCAAGGCTATCCCACTAAATTCAGGAACACGACAAGGCTGTCCACTCTCTCCTTATCTCTTCAATATAGTGCTTGAAGTTCTAGCAATAGCAATAAGACAACATAAGGGAATCAAGGGGATTCAATTTGGAAAGGAAGAAGTTAAACTTTCATTATTTGCAGATGATATGATAGTATACATAAGCGACCCAAAAAACTCCAGCAAAGAACTCCTACAGCTGATAAACGCCTTCAGTAACGTGGCAGGTTACAAGATCAACTCCAAAAAGTCAGTCGCCCTCCTATACACAAAGGATAAGGAAGCAGAGAGGGAAATCAGAGAAGTATCACCTTTCACAATAGCCACAAATAGCATAAGATATCTGGGAGTATCTCTAACCAAGGAAGTGAAGGATTTATTTGACAAGAACTTTAAGTCTTTGAAGAAAGAAATTGAAGAGGATACCAGAAAATGGAAGGATCTCCCCTGCTCGTGGATTGGGAGGATCAACATAGTAAAAATGGCAATTCTACCAAAAGCAATCTATAGATTCAATGCAATCCCAATCAAGGTCCCATTAAAATTCTTCACAGATATTGAGAGGACAATAATCAACTTTATATGGAAAAACAAGAAACCCAGGACAGCCAAAAAAAATCTTATACAATAAAGGTACTTCTGGAGGCATTACCATCCCTGACTTCAAACTCTATTACAAAGCTACAGTATTGAAAACAGCTTGGTATTGGCATAAAAACAGAGAGGTTGACCAATGGAATCGTATAGAAGACCCGGATCTTAAACCACAAACCTATGAACACCTGATTTTTGATAAAGGAGCCAAAAGTACACAATGGAAGAAAGAGGGCATCTTCAACAAATGGTGCTGGCATAACTGGATGTCAACTTGTAGAAGAATGAAAGTAGATCCATATCTATCACCATGCACAAAACTCAAGTCCAAATGGATTAAAGACCTCAATATTAATTTGAACACATTGAGCTTGATAGAGGAGAAAGTGGGAAGTACTCTACAACAAATGGGCACAGGGAACCGTTTCCTACGCATAACCCCAGCTGCACAGACATTAAGGGCAACATTGAATAAATGGGACCTCCTGAAGTTGAGCAGCTTCTGTAAAGCAAAGGACATTGTCACTAAGACACAAAGGCAGCCTACTGACTGGGAAAAGATCTTCACCAACCCTGCAACTGACAAAGGTCTGATCTCTAAAATATATAAGGAACTCAAGAGACTAGACGGTAAAATGCCAATTAACCCAATTAAAAAATGGGGCGCTGAACTGAACAGAGAATTCTCAACAGAAGAAGTTCGAATGGCCAAAAGACACTTAAGGTCATGCTCAACCTCCCTAGCTATCAGGGAAATGCAAATCAAAACAACTTTGAGATATCATCTTACACCTGTCAGATTGGCTAAAATCCAAAACACCAATAATAACCTTTGCTGGAGAGGTTGTGGGGTAAGGGGTACACTCATCCATTGCTGGTGGGAATGCACACTTGTGCAACCACTTTGGAAAGCAGTGTGGCAGTTTCTCAGGAAATTAGGGATCAACCTACCCCAGGACCCAGCAATTCCACTATTGGGAATCTACCCAAGAGATGCCCAATCATACAACAAAAGCATATGCTCATCTATGTTCATAGCAGCATTATTTGTAATAGCCAGATCCTGGAAACAACCTAGATGCCCTTCAGTGGAAGAATGGATGAAGAAACTGTGGAATATATACATGCTAGAATACTACTCAGCGGTAAAAAACAATGACATCTTGAATTTTGCAGGCAAATGGATGGAAATAGAAAACACTATTCTGAGTGAGGTAACCCAGACCCAAAAGATGAACATGGGATGTACTCACTCATAATCGGTTTCTAGCCATAATTAAAGAACATCGAGCCTATAAATTTGGGATCCTTGAGAAGATAATAAGAAGGTGAACTCCCAAAAAAGATATAGTAATCCTCCTGGATATTGGAAGTAGACACGATCGCCAGGCAAAATTGGGAACTTGAGGGTTGGGCAAGACTGGGCCAAGGGAAGATGGGGAGAGAAAAGTGTGAAGGGGAGAACGGGGGGGAGCTCGGAGGAATGGGGTGCTTGGGATATAGGAAGGGTGGATATGGGAGCAGGGAAGCATATATCTTAATTTAAGGAGCTACCTGAGGGTTGTCAAGAGACTTGACCCTAGAGGGGTTCCCAGGTTTCCAGGGAGACGCCCCCAGTTAGTTCCTTGGGCAGCTGAGGAGAGGGAGCCTGAAAAGGCCAGTTCCTATAGCCATACTGATGAATTTCTTGCATATCACCATAGAACCTCCACCTGACGATAGATGAAGAAAATGACAGAGCCCCACATTGGAGCACTGGACTGAGCTCCCAAGGTCCTGATGAGGAGCAGAAGGAGAGAGAACATGAGAAAGAAAGTCAGGACCGTGAGAGAACAACCATCTGGCGACAGATGGGGAAGGTGACTGAGCCCCACATTGGAGCACTGGACTGAGCTCCCAAGGTCCTGATGAGGAGCAGAAGGAGCGAGAACATGAGGGAGAAAGTCAGGAACGAGAGGGGTGCGTTCACTCATGGAGACGGTGGGACAGAACTAATGGGAGATCACCAACTCTAGTTGGAACGGGACTGATGGATCATGCGACCAAACCCGTCTCTCTGAATGTGGCCAACAGCAGGGACTGACTGAGAAGCAAAGGACAATGGCTCTGGGCTCTGATTCTTCTGCATGGACGGGCTCTGTGGGAGCCTTCTCAGCTTGGTCGATCACCTTCCTGGACCTGGGGGGAGTTGGGAGGACCTTGGTCTTAGCATAGAGTGGGGAACCCTGATGGCCCCTTGGCCTTGAGAGGGAGGGAGGGGAGGTATCGGTGGAGGGGAGGGGAGGGAAGGGGGAGAAGGAGGGGAGGGAGGGGGGAGGAGGAGGGAAGGAGATGGAAATTTTTAAATATAAAAAAAATAAACCATGAGAAAAAAAAAGATTGTTTAATGTTATTTAAATAAAAGTTCTGAACAATAGTTTGATTTAAAACTGAGAAAAGTGATTCTTCAGTATTGTGTCGGAGAGATGGCTCAGTGGTTATGTGTTGCAAACTATTCCTTTATACCATGTGAAGATATGCCATAGTGGTTGGTTTAAAAAAGAGCTAAATGGCTATTAGTTAGGCAGGAGGAGACTAGGTGAGACTTCTGGGGATAGAGAGGACTCAGAAAGGAAGGAAGGTGGAGTTATCAGCCAGACACAGAAGAAACAGGATGGGCAGTACAGAGATGAGGTAACAAGCTCCATGGAAGAATATAGATTTAAAAATATGGGTTAATTTAAGTTATAAGAACTAGTTAGGAACAAGCCTAAGATAAGGTCAAGCTTTTATAATTGATATTAAGTCTCTGTGTTGGTTTTTTTTTTTTTTTTTTTTTTTGTGTGTGTGTGTGTGTGTGTGTGTGTGTGTGTGTGAACTGGCAAATCTGTTTACATATCGTGTCCAATGTGGGGGCTCTAATATTCAAACATAGGGCCCAAGAAAGCTAAGTAAAGTTCTGGACAAAGAGCCAGATGTGGCCTTCTAATCCTGCAGTCTTTTAGGTGGGTTGGTGCTCAGCAGCAAACAGGCTCAGCTACTGGCTGCTGCCTGCAGCCTGGAGACAGTCACCAGTACCATGTGTTAAGCTGAGCCACATGGCGCCTGATATGGCAACTTAAGATTTGTCTCATGCAGTCAGAAAATGCTGCAGATACTCAGCAAAGACAAATCCAGAAGGGAAAAAAAATCTCTAAAAGGTGCTTAGAAGTGTTATGCCCAGGTCATGGAGTCCCCCCAAAACCAACCAGGAGATGGAGTCTTGTATGTAAAAGCAAAGAGCCTTTATTCTTACACAAGTTTGCAAACTCGGACTCCCATGTGTCCAACGTATTGGAGTGATTGGAGAACCCTGAGCTCAGTTAGGGTTGGGTTTTTATAGTAGCAAAGGTGGGAGTCAAGGATTTCTAAGGTTTATTACTCCTGATGGGCTGACATTTTTCTAGAAGTGTCCTGGTGAAAGCCTATGGGTGTGTGCTGGCAGGTGATCTTAGCTACAATGGTTGGCAATTCCTTTGAATGGTACCTGGGTAGTCTCAGTTTGTGGTCTTTCTTGGAACCAGGGTAAACTACTGAGACTCAGGCCTCTATTAAGCTTGCCATGGCTGGGTCCTGCAGAAGCTAAAGAAAGAAAAGAAAATGGGCATAGACAGTCATAGGAAAAATAGTTTAAAAATAAGTCGCTTTAACTTTCTTTTATTTATTCCTTGTCTTTCATATCATGAATCCCTAACTCATTCATTTCCCTTTACTTTTGTATCTGACCTCTGCCCTTGTAACCTCCCTCCCCAAAATAAAATAAAATTCAAGAGGAAGAAAAAGAGGAAAAAGCAAAAAGAAAAAAGAGAGAGAAGGAAATATCAATCTCATCATGGAAGCTGAAGTCTGACACGGTGAGTCACATAGTAAACTAAACCCTTTTATCTATCTATCTTTACTTGCAAGTGCTCATTGCAAAGAGCTGCACTGGTAATGTTGGGCCCTCACTGAGACTCCTCTTGGTTATCCTGTTGTTGTCCAGTGTCATGGAGATCCTGCAGCTTTGGGTCTGCCCGACCAGTCTCTTCACATGCTCCAGCAGATCATAGATGGGGTAGATATTGGGGTGGGGCAACACCAAATATCCCTGGTTCTGGGCCTGGGTAGTTGTAGGGTTGGTCAGATACCCGAGTTCTCCCTTATCCTCGCAACCAGAATGAGCTCTTCTGCATTGCTCTGACTAATTCAACCCTTGCAGCAATGAGCAAGGGGTGGGCCAGTTCTGCTTTCATGTCCTCAGAGGTGGTTCTCCCATGCCTACACACGTTCAGGGTCAATTCTACTGTGTTGCGTGGTATAGGGGCCACTCTCCTGAGTGCTGCAGCTGATGAGGGACAGGGTCAGCTCTCTCACTTTTATGAGCCAGAGCTCATCCCACCTGCCTCAGGAATTGGTGGGCTGGGGGAAGGCATTTCTCCCCCACCCATACCATCATGACAGATGAATAATGGGGACGGTCCTCCCATGTTCACAACTTCAGGGCTGTCTCACCACATCTCTGACAATAGGGTTTTGTCTATTGTGTTGCCCATTTGAGGTACAGGACCTGCTCTCCCAAGTGTTACAGCTAGTGGTGAGCAGGGGCAGTTTTCCTACTCTTATGGCCTCAGGGACAGCTCTCCCACCTGCTTCAGGCATTAATAGGAGTTAATAGGGCATCTCTCCCCTGCCTATGATGCCAAATGACAGATGAGTAATGAGGACTACCATGATGAGCTCAAAACTTTGGGGTTGGGTTGATTCACCCACATCCCGGTCAACAGGATTGGCTCTATTGTGCTGCCCACACGAGGTGCACGGCCTGCTCTCCCTGGTGTTGCAGCTGGTGGCAAACAGGAGCAACTCTGCTCTTATGACCTCAGGAATAACTTTCCCACCTGACTCAAGTGTTGATGTGGGGGAGGGCATCTCTCTCCCAAAATGATACCATATGGTAGATGAGGGGCAGGACTAGGTCTCCCATGCTCATATTCTGGACCAATTCACCTGTGCCCTCATCAGCAGGGTCAGCTACTCTGTGCTGCCCAGACAAGGCATAGGGCATGTTTTCCCAAGTGCTTCAGCTGGTAAAGGGGTCAGCTTCCTTGTCAGCTGTAGGTAGTAGGGGCAAGGGGAAGCATCTTTCCCTCATCCCCACCACCACTCCATGGCCAAGGGAGGTGGCACCAGCTATACCCCTCTCATACTCTCAAGAATGGCTCACCTGTGTTCCTGTCTACAGGGTCAACTCTACTGTGCTGCCCAGAAGAGGCAGAAGGCCTGTTCTCCCAAGTGCTGCAGGTAGTGAGAGGTTTGGTCGTGTAGCACAAGTTCTAATTGGTCTTAATAATAAAAACCTAGAGTCAGATATTGGAGTAAATGCTGAAAGATCAGAGAGACAAAGGAGCAAGCTCTTACCTCTACAAAATCCTCAGACTGAAAAGGGACTGGGCTCCTATTTCCTCCCACTTTACATTCCTCTCTCTGATCAGCCATATCATTACCTGTCTGTCTGTATAGACCTCCAGACCTCTATGGTTAACTAGTGGCTAGCTCCATCCTCTGATCTTTAAGCAACCTTTATTGTTAGAGTACAAGCAAGATATCACCACAGGGTGAGGTCCCTCACTTGCTGCCAGTGACAAGGGGTGAGGGTAGGCATTTTTCCCTCACCACATGCGGGTATGACATGGTCTCCCATTTTCCCACCCTCAGAGCCAGCTCACCCCTGCCTCTGTGAACAGGATCAGCTCTGTTGTGCTGCTCTGGACAGGTGTAGGACCCTCTCTTCTGAGTGTTTCAGTGAGTGAGAGGCAGGACCAGTTCTCCCTAGTGTTGGAGCCAGTAAGGAGGCAGGGCCAGCTCTGTATAGTTCTTTCCTCTCAACCTTCAGTAGTATCAGGAGTCACAAACATCAAAACAAACTGCAGTTGCATCAGGGTCATGAGCCCAAACATGAGCCCTGGCTGCGGCCAGGCCCAGACATCACCATGGCCCTGGATAGCAATAATGCCACCCATATTAGTCCTTTCCTCACTGCTTTCACCTCCTGAGACATGCCTCTGTCCACAGGACATGAACCATTCTGACTGTCTTTCTCTCCCATAGTATACCATACATTTGCTCACCATAATAGTGCCCATCTGCCCAGTGCCACAAGTGGGTCTCATTATCCACTCAATCCATCATGGAGCTGGACAGGACACTGCTTCCAAGAATTATAATGGTGCCTGACTAGTGACCTGGGGTAGAGCTATATTTGTCCTTTGAGAGTATGCCAGGCTGTAGTGGGAACTGCAGGCAGGCCTGCTTTTCATCCTGCACGACTCCTGCATGGCTAGCTTTACACGCAAAATAACAACACACAAACTGCATTCATTTAAACACTGCCTGGCCCATTAGTTTCAGCCTCTTACTCACATCTTGATTAACCCATATCTAATAATCTGTGTAGTACCACGAAGTGGTGCCTTACCAGGAAGATTCTAGCATACGTCCATCTTGGGCCGGAACTTCATCACATCTGGCTCAGAGAGGAGAGGCATGGCATCTGCTTGAGGAATCTGTCTCGCTTAGGAGAGGCATGGCATCTGACTGAGCCATATACCTCACTTCCTTCTTCCTGTTCTGTCTACTCCACCCACCTAAGGACTGGCCCATTAAATGGGCCAAGGCAGTTTTCTTTATTAACGAATGAAATCAACACAAACAGAAGACTCTCCCACATCACCAGGCCTAGAAGTCGTGGGCAGGTTCAAGCGTGAACTTCTCCCCTCAGCATAAAGTCTAGCGACCTTGGGTGGAGATATATAAAGTAAAGTCTTAAAGACTAAAGTAATATTTAAAGCATCTACATAAGGATAGAAAATATAACACAGGGACTTTGTACCTTATATTGTTCTTTGTTAATTTTGAATATTTTAGATGCTAATGAACAGAGAGTGGCAGCTTCTGAGAGACATTGAATTATGAAAGGGAACGATGAATTAAACTAAGCCAGATACTTTAGAATGGAAGTCAGAAAATGCATTGCTTTGGGGAAGAAGCTATGCTTTTATTTCCAAAAGCAACAAAAGACTGTAGATTCATTCAAGTTTAAAGAGAATTAGGTTTGATGGGGAGGGACCTTCTTAAAATCTTGACTAGAGATATAAAGAAATAAACCTATAAAATATGACAAGACAGTAAGTTAGGATCTCTGGCCCACTGCTGGACTCCAGCAAAACCCACATCCCACACCATATGGCTGGGGTAGACGAACGTCTGCAACCCTGCCACCAGACTCCAGCAAAACCCCCCACTCTATGCCATGTGACCAGGATGGGCAAAACTCACCCAAATGCCCATCCAGTGCCTATGGCACCAGGTAGTTGGGCACTATCAATGATCTCTTTGTGAGGAGGAAACATGGCTCAGCCCAACATCATAGTTAACTGAGTGGGATAACGAGACCCGTATGAAGGCCTAGAGCTGGCCACCCTAGGCTCTGAAAAGAAAACACACTGGTCCACCTAGTACCTTGCAGCATCAGCCATATGGACACTATTAGAATGAGAAGTATGGGAGAGGGAGAGTCGGAGTGGTTTAGGTTCTGTGGACAGAAGCATATCTGAAGAGATAAGAGAAGAAGGGAGCAAGCTGAGATGGTTTGTGAGGGAGTTGTTCTTTTGACCAGCTTCAACACATGGGAAATCAAGCTCTGCACTTTGTCTGGGCAGCACAGCAGAGATGACCCTGTTGATGAGAGCACAGGTGAGTCAACCCTGAGGATGTGAGCATGGGAGACCTAGCCCCACTCCTCATCTGCCACATGGCAGCATGGACTTGAGAGTTTCTCTTTCCTCACCCCTACCCATCAATGCCTAAGGCAGGTGGGAGGGTTGACCCTGAGGTAGCAAGAGTGGGAGACCTGTCCCTAACCCCCACCAGCTGCAACACTCAGGAGAGCAGACCCTGCACCTCCTCAGGGCAGCACAAGAGGGCCAACCCTGTTAGCAGAAGTGTGAGTAAACCAATCCCAAAGTTGTGAGCATGGGATAGCAGTCCCCATTTCTCATATGTCCCATGGTAGCATGGGCAAGGTGATGATGCCCTCTTCCCCACCCATCACGACCTGGGGCAGGTGGCAAACTGGCCCCAACATCACAAGAGCCAGAGAGCAGTCCCTGCAGCTTGCCTGGGCAACACAATAAATCCAACCCTGTTGGCAGATGTGTGTGAGAGCCAGCCCTAAAGAAATGAGCAAGAGAAAGATGTCCAGATTACTCATTTGTCTTGAGACAGCATTGATAGGGGACAGTTGCCCTTCTCCCTGACCCTCATCCATCAACACCTGAGACAGGTGGGAGAGTTGGCCCTGAGGACACAGAGTAGGAGAGCTGTCCCTACCCCTTATCAGTTACAGCATTCGGGAGAGCAGGCCCTGCACCTCTCCAGGGCCGCACAATAGAACCAACCCTATTAGCACAGGTGTGGCTGAGCCAGCTCCGAAGTTGTGATCATGGGAGAGCTATCTCCATTTCTCATCTGTCTTGTGCTGACATGGGCAGGTGAATGATACCCTCCCACACCCACCCATCAATGCCTGAGACAGGTGGGAGAGATGGTCTCTGGTCATAGAGTAGGAGAGTCATCCCTGACTCTCACCAGCTGCAACACTAAGGAGAGCAGGCCCTGCACCTTGCCATGGCAGCACAATATAGCCAACCCTGCTAGTGAAAGTTTGGGTGGGCCAGCCCAAAAGTTATGAGAATGGGAGAGCTGTCCCCATTTCTCATCTGTCTTGGAGCAGCATGGTTGGGGAAATGATGCCCTTTCCCTTGCCCATCAATGCCTGGGACAGGTGGGAGAGCTAGCCCAGTGGTCATAATAGCAGAAGAGTTCTCCCTGACCCCTATGAGCAGCAACACTCAGGAGAGCAGACCCTGTACCTCACCAGGAAAGCAAAAGAGAGCCAATCCTGTTAATACAGGTATGGGTGAGCCATCCACAAAGTACTGAGCAAGAGATAACTATCTCCTTCACCCATCTGTCCTGTGGTGGCATGGGCAGGGGAGAGCTACCCCCTCACACACACCTATCAATGCCTGAGACACGTGTGAGAACTATCCCTGAGATCACAAGAGCAGGAGAGCTGACCCTCCCCTTACTAGTTGCTGCACTCAGGAATCGGGCCCTGCGCTTCACCTAGGCAGCATAGAAGAGCCAACTGGTGGTTGGGGGTCAGGGTGATTCAGCCCTAATGTTATGAGCAAAGGAGAGCTGGTCCTGTTCATCACCATGCATGTGGTAGCATGGGGTGGAGGAAAGATGCCCTCTCCCCACCTCCTGCCCATCAGTACCAAAACAAGTGTAAGAGCTGGCTCTGGGGTCATAAAAGCAGAAGAGCTATCCCTTCCCCTTGACAGCTGCAGGACTCCGAAAAATGGCCCTGTACCTCACATCTGCAACAAAAATGAGGTAGCTCTAATGGTATAGGTGTGTGAGAGCCAACCCTGAGGGCATGAAAGCCGGAGAACTGGTCCCAACCCTTGCCCATTGCTCTAAGAGGTGAATTAGCCAGGGCAATCCTGAAGAGCTCACTTTGATGGTCAGGATAGGGGAGAATTGACTAGCAGACCAATCCTACAACCCAGAACTAGAGTTATGACTTATCCCTTCCCAACATCCACCCCACCTGATCTGCTAGAGCATGTAAAGGGACCTGGCCCACGGACCCAAAGCTTCAGAATCTTCACAACACAGGGCAACAAGAGACTATCCAAGAAGATTCCTAGTGAGGGCCCAGCACCAGTAGTATAGTAAAAAACCAGCCTTGAACCAGACCAATGACTCTGCAATGAATACTTGCAAGTAAAGATATATGCACAAAGGAGTTTACTATGTAACTCACTGTGTCACACTGCAATTTCCTTGATGAGATTTTTAACAAATGTCTTCCTTTTTAAAATTGTTTTCCTTCTTATCCTAAATTTTGTTTTATTTGTGAGGGGGAGTGGGAGGGGGTGAATATGTGAAGGAACAGAGCAATGAATGGGATCAAGATACATGATGTAAAGCACACATAAGATAAAAAAAAGAAAGAAAAAATGCCATCCACATGGCAGGTCTTGGGCAAATGAAGCCAAAACAAAACAAAGCAAACTTTATACAGGTGACATATATTTTACCTGCTTAAAGATAAAACAAAAACTTATCTTTGGCTGACTTGTGTACAGTGAACAATCCATACTTGTGTTAATGCAGATGTGTATGCTACCCTTGAAGGTTTAGGTGTTTTCAGAACAAGGGGACCAAACACCAATGAAAACGGGTGGCCCAGGTGATCCAGCCTCTCAGATGCCTGTGTTGTAGTTTCCTCAGAGTTATGCATCTGGAACAGTTTTAAGGTTGCTGGCTGAAAGGATCCAACCTCACAGACTATTCTAACCAGGATATTCCTTGTGCTTTCCCATTTCACAAAGACTAAACAACAAATGTTATACCTAGTTTTCCCAGTACTGAACTATTATCCCAGTTTTCTCAGGATCCCTTAAAGATGCCGTCATCCCCAGACAACAGGAATCAGTATAGAGAACATGACACCCATACTCCTATGGTAGAGTGAGTATTTTTGGTCATTCAATGCATTATGGATGCTTGTTATCATTTTGGGGAGTTGATTACCAGTTGCTATTGCTCATGGTTAGAAAAAAAAGCTAAATAAAGATTAGATTCAGGGATCATTTTCTGAAGGAAAGGGGGGTAGAGTTTATAAATAATGGGATAAAAGGGTGGATTGTTGAGTCTACTTTAAAAAATCACTAGTCTCTAATATTTTACATTAGTATAAATTTTTGTATATTGGTAAAAATTCAAGATTAATTTTTTACACTGTATATATGCTTCTACTCTTGTTTAAGGTATTGTACCTACAGAGCTCATTAAAAAATGTAAAGTTTTAATGCCGGGCAGTGGTGGCGCATGCCTTTAATCCCAGCACTTGGGAGGCAGAGGCAGGCGGATCTCTGTGAGTTGGAGACCAGCCTGGTCTACAAGAGCTAGCTCCAGGACAGGCTCTAAAGCTGCAGAGAAACTCTGTCTCGAAAAACAAAAAAAAAATGTAAAGTTTTAGTCCTTGAAAGTTATTTAGGATAATAAAGAAATGCAGTTTGTTATCTATAACAATCAAACTTATAGTCATGTTAGGTATATTTTCATGGTGACACAGAGCTATAGCTAAGATAAGTGATCTTCAAACATTTTAATACCTATAGAATATGGCATTTAAATGTTTTAATAACATAAGACTTTTTATGACAGTGAGATATGCCTGCTCCTGGCAGCACCAATCTACTTCAAAAAATGTTAATGGGTATCAAAGAACTTCCATATGAGGTTTGTTTTCTTTGTGACAAAAGCTAGGCATTTGGGCAAGAAGCTGCACTTGCCTTGACTGCTGACACTATGCTATCCTATCCAAACTGGACAAACAGTACACAAAAGAAAGCAACTGGTGAACTTTGCCAAGACAAGGTAGAAAAGTCTTCCAAAATTTCTGTTTCTCAGAAAAGTCTTTCAGTTAATCTATGACTCTAGGCTTAAGATAGATTCTTCAATGTTTCAGAGGAACCTTGGGGTGATTATCCAGGCAACCAAATGTCTCTGTCATTTCTTAGTTTTGTAAGTTATTTGCTCTGCACTTCCTGTTTACTCAAGTAATATTATATCCTTCTCAGATCTATAATGAGGGTTGAAGACTAGACAGTTATTGTTACAGTTTTCCTTTGTTGTGATAGAAAGTAAATTAGATATAAAGCTTTGGGATCATCAAGAAAAAAAATAGATAATGGGGTAGTTTCTATGAATTTGCCTGAGACAAATGGACTGGGCATTGTGAAGGTTATTCTTACCTGATAATTGTTCTTGTTGTTTATAGTTTTAATTATGTTACAGCTAAAACCTTTCCTTTTCATTACAACAAAAAGGGGAAAATATTGCAGAATATTCCTTTGTGCTGTGTGAAGATGTGTCACTGTGATTGGTTTAATAAAGAGCTAAATGGCAATTAGCTAGGCAAAAAGAGACTCAGTGGAACTTCTGGGGACAGAGAGGATTCAGAAAGGAAGAAAGGCATAATCACCAGCCAGATACAAAAGAAGCAGGATGAGCAGTACAGAGTAAAGGTAACCAAGCTACATAAAAGCATACAGATTTAAAAATATGGGTTAATTTAAGTTATAAGAGCTAGTTAGAAACAAGCCTGAGTTCAGACCAAGCCTTGATAATTCATAATTCTTTGTGTCAGTTTTTGTGAGCTGGCAGCACAAAGAAAATTCTGTTTATACTTAAGAGCCATAGCTACTCTTCCAGAGAACCTGGGTTTAATTCCAAGTACCCACATGGTGATTAACAATTGTCTGTAACTCTAGTTCCATAGGATCTGATGCCATTTTCTGACCTCCACAGACACCAGGAACGCACTTGGTGTTGCAAAAAGTGGGGCCCCTTGTTTATCCCTGCCGCCCAGCTAACTTAGCCCCTGAAATAACCACATAGAAACTGTATTCATTAAAACATTGCTTAGCCCATTAGCTCTAGTTTCTTATTGGCTAATTCTTACATCTTAATTTAACTCATTTCTATTAATCTGTGTATTGCCACATGACTGTGGTTTACTGGTAAGATTCTAACCAGCGTCTGTCTCAGGCAGGAGATCCATGATGTTTTTCACTCTGCCCTTCTTCCCAGCATTCAGTTCTGTCTACTCCACCTACCTAAGTTCTGCCCTATCAGGCCTAAAGCAGTTTCTTTATTCATTAGCCAATGAAAGCAACACATGAACAGAAGAACCTCCTACACCTACTTGGTTTACACAGATACATGTAGACAAAACACATACACATGGAATGAAATATAATATTTTTTAAATCTTCAGTATGAATTTATATGCATAGATTGTTTACAAGTGTATATATTTCAAAATTGCTTACATGATACCACATTGGTTTACAACACACATGTACATTAAAGCTGTTCAATTAGCACCAAAACCATTTAGTTCATAAAATAACTAGGGTTTAAAGGAAAAAGGTACAACCCCAAAAGCCCCGTGAGGTTGACCATAAGTTCCAATATGCATTCAAAGAGATGGTGACAGAGAGAAGAAATTTGATTTATGTGGTGACATTGGGGAAACTAATAAACAGACCCAGCAATCTTAAGTCTGTCTGTCTTTGAAGTAAAGACATGAAGTTTAAAGTTAAGTAAGTAATTAAGACAAAACACAAAATATTATGTACATAATAACAAACAGGCCTGGACAAGGTGTGGTCTATTTGATAATTTTCTTAGTTCCAGTTCTACATGATGGCCCATGGAAGTCCCTGTTCTTAGAAAATGACTGATCCTGTTCTAGAGTACAACTTTGTCCTCCTGGATAATCATCCTCATCTCAGAGATGGTCACATCCTCATCTCAGAGATGGTCACAGAAGTTGTACTGTTCCTGAATCCAGGAACTTGGACAATGACTCATTTTAGTTCTTTTAGCTTTCTTGAGTAATTAATATGATTGCCTAAATGGTACTCAGGTACCTCAAAAAGGAAAGAAACACAAAAATAAGAAAAGAAATGCCAGAGCCTTATTTTACTTTGGATGTCTCATCACCACAAATGAAAAGTAAATGATTTTTAACAAAAACAATTTTGAATTTGTTGTTTTAAAACATCTTGAGAACTTAACACACATTACCTGTGTTTTAGATATAACTTCCTGTCTTTCATTAAAACATAAAGCTGTTTTATTAAGAATAAAGTATTTCCTAAATTTTATAAAGAACAAAAATAGAATAAAAAAATAAAAACGTTAGAGACAAAAAAAGAACAAAAATAGATAAAAAGGAACTGAAAAGTAATAAAGGAGATAATTATAAATATGACAGAAGGAGAGGGAGACAGGAGAGGTAAACAGCACTATGGGTAGCTGAAAATCCATAGAGAAGTATATCATTTTATAAATTTACTTAAAACACACATACACACACAGTTTAAGTGGATTCATGTCATTTGGGGTGATAATGCTCCCCACAGAACCTGTGGGAAACCAGGTATGGAAAACATCCCTTTTTATTTTGGCCAGGAGAGTCCAAGAGACTCCCAAAAGCATATAGGCTATTTCTATTTCCTTTGGTTGCCTCCCAGAACTTGAAGGCAAGAGTTCATTGCTGAGGTATTACACACTTTGGACACAGGACCCAGAAGAATCCAACTGAACTGGCCTGGAAGCCTCCATCCTGAGGACTAGCTCTCACAGTATTGGAAGGTGCTATGCAAGCTGCCAAGTGAGAAAAGTAATCAGCTGTTCTACCTGCTATAAAATCTGTGAGTCACAATAGTGGTCAGCTTGGCAACCCCAATGGTGCCATAGTGGCATATTATCATGAGGGTAACCAACAGCTGCTTTATTGTACTTAACATCTGTTCAATAGGTAAACCTAACCAACTACCTATACCTATGGCTGGAGAGGTAGTAGACTCTAGATGATAACCTGTAGTGTGAAAGCGGCGGGGCTGCGTCCTGCCGCCCGGCCAGCGGCTAGCTTTATCCGAAATAATTACACGGAAACTGTATTCTTTTAAAACACTGCCTGGCCCATAGTTTCAGCCTCTTATTGGTTAACTCTCACATCTTCCTTTAACCCATATTTAGTAATTTGGGTAGCACCACAAGGTGTGGCTTACCAGGAGAGATCTTAACCTGCGTCCATCTCGGAGAGGAGCAGCATGGAGCCTCACCACGCGACTGCCTGAAGCGTCTCCCCCTAACTCTACTTCCTTGTTCCCACAATTCTGTTCTGTCTACTCCACCTACCTAATTTTCTGTTCTTAAAGGGCCAAGGCAGTTTTCTTTATTAATTAACCAATGAAAGAAACATAGACAGATAACTCTCCTCCATCAATAACCTACTACTGTCACTTTCCTAAACCAACATAATTCCTAACTATATTCTAAATGCATATTGTTATACCCACAAGTAAATATTGCTGTCACCCTTCATCAAAAAAGCTTCCTTTTTGCAGCAAATGGAGACTATTACAGAGACCCATAACTATTCAAAATGCAGAAAATAAATGACCATGAGGTGATCAGCTCCAATCAATACATCTACACTAAAGATGCAGGAAAAACAGAAGAAGGGACAGAAAGATTATAAAATCCAGAGGACCAGTATGTCTACTGCTAGTTAGTGTCTTGTAGCCATAACAGGAAGGCCGTACCCATGAAATCTCAATAACACAGTCGCATGAACAAGATCTACATAATGACAAAGCCAGTTGACATGCCAGTGTGGGTAGAGGAAAATTCACAAGGTCCCACCCCTACATGTAGAGCTACAAGACAATCAATAACTGTGGAGAGAGGGTATATTACTTTTCAGTTGCTGTGATAAAACACCATGGCCAAGGTAACTTACAGAAGAAAGAGTTTATTTGGCTTATAGTTTCAGAGCATTAGAGTCTATATTACTTTTAGATGAGAAAGGGACAGCATGGGAGCAGGCATGGTGGCAGGAGCAGGAAGCTGAGAACTAATATTGTAAATCACATGTATGAAACAGGGAGAGTGAGCTGGAAATGATGCAAGGCATGTTAATCTCAAAGCCTTCTCCTGCTGACATACTTCCTCCAGTAAGGTTACACCTCATAAACCTCCCCACTAAAAGTATCATCAATTGAGGACCACGTATTCAAATGCTCTGTGGGGGCTCATTTTCACTCAGTCCACTACAGAAAATGATTCAGTTTCCTCTATAGATAAGCTCTCTGATAGGCTACCTTATACTAAGTGATCAGCCCTAAACACATGAACATACAACCAACACTAAATAGACTCAGTAGGTTTTGTGTGTTTTTGTATGTTTGTATGTGTATATGTGAATATATATATATATATATATATATATATATATAATAATTGAAGATGTTATAAATTTTAGGGGAAGTAGAGGACACAGGACTTGGATAGGACAGAAGGGCTAAAAATTAAATATAGTACTCATGTATAAAATTCTCAAAAAGTTAAAAATTTACATTAAAAAGTTGCAGATATAAAGTACAATTTTGTTTTTAAAAAGATTAAGAAGAAATAAAATACTTTTAGATAAGAAAGGAATTTTATGGATTTTATCCTAAATATAAAGGATTATTCTAAAATGGAAGTAAAGTGAGATTAGAAAAAAATATTTAAGTATGTCATAAGAAGATTTATGAAAGTTACAATTTCACTGCATTGGGTTTTTCTTTAGCTCTGTAAGCAGCAATATCCTTTTTGTACTTCTCCTTCAACTTGGCAGCCTTCTTTTGTTAGGGCTGCTTGTCATCTGCAGCAGTGTTGTTCCACATCTCTCCCAGTTTCTTTGCAACATCACCAATGGATAAAGCCAGGGTGTTCTCCTTTGATTTTGGGGCGATACTCAGAACAGAACAAGAAGAAGGTCGAAGGAGGCCTCTTGGGTACATTGGGGGCCATGAACGTCTTTTTGGTCTCCCCTTTGGAGGGTATGTAGGTTTTCATTTCTCTTTCATAACGAGCCTTGTCAGCCTTGGCCATGTCTTCAAATTCCCCCTTTTCTTTAGCAGACATGGTCTTCCACCTTTTTGAGCACTGCTTGGAGAACTCTGAGAAGTTGACAGAAGCATCTGAGTGCTTCTTCTTGTGTTCCTCCCAGCAAGTTTGTACAAAGAACGCATACGAGGACATTTTGCCTATCAGCTTCTTAGGATCTCCTTTGCCCATGTTTTGTTTATTTTCGTCCGCGAGGCACAGAGTTGCCCAGTGCCCATCTGGCTCTCACTTGCCCCGGTGCTGTCTCTATGGAGCTCAATGTACTGCAATGGCTGTAGATGATGAGGAGGACGAAGAAGATGAAGAGGAGGAGGAAAAAGAGGAAGAAGAAGATGATGAATAAGTTGGTTCTAGCGCAGTTTTTTTTCTTGTCTCTAAAGCATTTAACCCCCCTGTACACAACTCACTCCTTTTAAAAAAAAAAATTGAAATGTAAGACTGTGTAAGATTTGTTTCTAAACTGTACAGTGTCTTTTTTTTTGTATAGTTAACACACTACCGAATGTGTCTTTAGATATTCCTGTCCAGGTGGTATTTTCAATAGCCGCTACCCTTGCCTGGTACAGTCTGGGGGCTGTAAATTGGCATGGAAATTTAAAGCAGGTTCTTGTTGGTGCACAGCACAAATTAGTTATATATGGGGACGGTAGGTTTTGGGGTTTTTTGTTTTGTTTATGTTTTCGGTTTTTTTCATCTTCAGTTGTCTCTGATGCAGCTTATACGAAGATAATTGTTGTTCTGTTAACTGAATACGACTCTGTAATTGCAAAAATAATTACAGCTGTTTTGTTGACATTCTGAATGTTTCTAAGTAAATACAATTTTTATTAAAAAAAGAAAGTTACAATTTAAATAATATGGGTTCTCAAAAACTTGTTTAAAGAGCAAATATTTTATGTTTTGTCAAATAATTGCTTATAGTTTCTCCTGAGCTTGCCAGGCTTCTAATTAGAAAAATCTATTTTTGCCAAGATTTATGTTATACAGCAGGTAAAATTTAAACCACATTTTGTTCTTCAATACTGATGGAATGAAGATTCTGGGTGGTCAATAGCCATACTTGGAGGCTAAAAGGGCCAGGTCAGCTAGGTCTCAAGGGATGATTGGACACCTCTACAAGCATGCTATAGCTCTGGTAAGTTGCTTGTCCTTTTAGTCAGTGAGACCTCTGGGAACCTAGAGGTTGGACTCTAACTTGTGCATATATTCTACTGTAGGGGCGTGGTCAGGCAGCAATTGGAAATAACCAAACTAGCTATATTATAAAATACTCTGCTTTAATAAAAGGAGGAAATGGGAGAAACTTACAGAGCCAGAGTTCCAGCGAAGTGCAGGAAATAAAGAGAGCAAAAACAAATGCACACGGATGTTTTAAAGGTATTTGGAACCCCTCAGACAAGGGACTGATTAGCTCCCCCATCATCTCCCCCTTTTGTCTAAATAAGACAGATTCAAAACCAAATACAACTATATACAATGGGAACAGATAATAAATATAAAATTACAAACAGCAAACAATATTAAGCAAGAAACATATAACATAAGTTTTACTAAGCATTCTACTTCAAGGAGTCTAAATAATGTAGAGGGTAGCTACAATTATCTAATCTTCAACCCCATCAAAGATCTGAGAGGGAAGTAATATTACCTAAGAAACTTCCAAAATGTGCAACAAATGACAGAGAAAAGTGACTACCTGGGTTATCACCTAAAATCTCGTTTTGCAATGTTGAGGCAACCAACTTTGGTAAGGCCTAACACAACTGACATACCATTTTTCAAAGGCAAGGAACTTTTTGTAGAACTATTCTACCCTGTCTTGGCAAGATAAGACAATCCTGTTTTATCCACTTATGGATATTCTGTATCTTTGTCAGTAGTCAAGGTATGGGCTTTTCTTTGCCCAAAGGCCAGTTCTGCCAAGAAGAAGACAAGCTCCCAGTGGAGTGTCTTTAGTGCTCAATGTTCTCTCGGGAGTAGAGTGGTGTTGCCAGGAGTGATTGTGTCTCAAAAGTACAAAACTCTAGGTTAGATTAAAGGCCATTTCTACAGCTTTTTGAAGAGGTCAAAGATTATACTATCTATACTAAATATAATTTCTATGTATCTAAAAAACCTGAATATCCTAAATATAAATATGACAAACATATACCTATCTAACTTGAAGACTAAGAGAATAAACAACTGTGCAATAGATGAGAACAATGATCTCCAAATGTAAACAATGTCATTACATAAATAATATCAGAGGTAGAAATGTACATTGCAATATGGTAAATATCTCAATATAACAATTGTTTTAAACAGAGGTAGAAGCATACTATCATAAAATAGAGATAGAAGCATATTCACATACAATGTTCAATATATCAATATACAAGAATTAGCACCAATACAGTTTTCTAAAAATAACTCACAAATATCAATCATCCCATCAAACCAGTTAGTCCCCCTTTTTATAAATAAACACCCCTGAGTCCATATAATACCTCCCCCATCCCCTCAACCCTATACCAACCACCAAATGATGTCCCTAAACCTGAGGGCAAACTCTGTTGGGAGAGGGGACGTCGTCCTCTAAGATTGCTTCCAGCTGACATGGGGGCAACGTTCTTCTCAGGAGGTCCTGTGAAAGCAAATGATGGTAAAATACCCAAGTTAACATTTGGTCTGAGAAAATTATAACTAGCCTCTGAGTGTTTTGAGGAGGTCCGGCCAGAATGTTATTAAAAATGTGCACCATTCAAAACTGTCCTGTGCAGTGGTACCAAAAAAAAAAACAGGTCTAATTTTAGCACTATTAAAAACATGACGTCATAGTAACCAGGTGGAGTTGATGTTGTGGGGCCCCATCTTCATCCTGGAAACTTCAAAGATTACTGAAGGAAAAACTGTTGTTTGTTACAGAAAAGGTAAATATTATCTACAAAGACATATACAGACATATACATATGTGTGTGTATATATATATATATATATATATATATTGAAAGGTGTATTAAAGACAGACACAGATATGAGGAAAGGCAAAGAAAGTTTATCAAGTATATTAATATTATTATTATTATTCTGTCCCATATCATGGCTCCTGACCTGAGACAGAAACTCTGAGATATCTCTTATCAACAGGCGTGGAACTGAAGAGGGACTGGGCCAGAGTCCAACTCCAAAACAAGCTCTACATATTTATAAAGAAATGTACATTAAGATACATTAAAAAATTTTCATAGTCACGGAACATATTTAGTGTTATTGCTGATCCTTAGTGGGTCATAACTAGTTTTCGTCCATCAATATTTAAATATTCAGGGTCTCTTAAATTCTTTGAAGATGAGTGTTTTCCTGTGGAGATAAGAAAAGAACCCTGCCCCCAACCTATATGTTTTTCTTACCATCAGTATGATCATCATCCTTGTGTATGAATTGTTATTTTTCTTTTCCAAGGGGCTACTCCTCTTCAAACCGAACCTTTATTAATTTTGAGAGTATCCACAATTTTTCTTCTCCTGTGGAGACAAGAGCAAAACCCCTTCCCCAACACAGCACATCTCCTGGCTTCCATTGCGAGGTCAGCATATTTTTTAAATAAACTGGTTAATTTAATTCAGCAGACTTTTCCATTATCCAATGTCTTTCTGCAGCCGTTGTCCCCTTCTCATTAGCATTAAGAAAATTCAAGGTTAATAAAGCATTATGTATTCTATTTCTGGGGGTATTTTCCACCCCTTTCTGTTTGTTTAACATATCCTTTATAGTTCGATTTGATCTTTCTATGACTGCTTGACCTGTAGGATTGTGTGGTATACCTGCAACATACTTAATATTGTAATAAGCAAGAAACCGTTTCATTTTCCTAGAGACATAAGCTGGACTAGGTATACCCATGATGGCCATAACTTCTAATAAATGAGTGATTACTGAATCAGCTTTTTCTGAACTTAAAGCAGTTGCCCATTGAAAACCTGAATAAGTGTCAGTGGTATGGTGTACATATTTTAATTTGCCAAATTCTGCAAAGTGGAACACATCCATCTGCCAGATTTCATTCCTTTTAGTGCCCTTTGGATTAGCCCCTGCAGGCAGTGGTGTTTGGTTATAGAAAGAGCAAGTAGGGCATTTCTTTACAATCTCCTTAGCTTGTTGCCATGTAATAGAAAACTCTTCAAGCCTTTGCTATTGACATGATGTTTTTATGAAATTCAGAAGCCTGCAGAACACTATCAATCAATAATTGATCAATATCTGCATTACCTTGTGCTAGAGGACCTGGCAGACCCGTATGGGATAGGATGTGTGTTATATACATAGGGCAAAGCCTGTTCCTGATCTTGTCTTGTACCTGCATAAATAATGAAGTTAGTTCTGTATCATCAGATATAAATTCAGCAGTTTCAATATGTAAGATAACTCTGCATATTGTGATTCAGTAACTATATTAAGAGGTTCTTTAAAATCCCTTAGCACCATAAGAATGGCATATAATTCTGCCTTCTAGACAGAATCATAAGGACTTTGTTCCACTTTACTCAAATCTTCTGATTTGTAACCTGCCTTCCCTGATTTATTAGCATCAGTATAAAATGTATGGGCTCCAGTTATTGGAGTGTCACGGATGATTCGAGGAAGAATCCAAGAAGTTCTCTTTATAAAGTTAAGCCTCTTGCTTTTTGGATAGTTGTTATTAATTTCTCCCAAAAAGTTAGCACAAGCTCTTTGCCATGGTTCATTGTCTTCTCATATTTTTTTATCTCATCAGCAGTGAAAAGCACTATAATTTCTGCTGGGTCTATGCCTGCTAGTTGACAAAGTCTCAATTTGCCTTTTATAATTAATTCAGAAACTTTTTCCATATAAGTTTTTATTTTCTTACTTGTTTTATGTGGTAGAAAGATCCATTCTAAGATAATATCATCTTTTTGCATTAAAATTCCTGTAGGAGAAATTTTTGAAGGGACTATGACGAGAATACAACTGAGTTCTGGATTCACCCTATCCACATGTGCCTCCTGTAATTTTTCTTCAACCATTGTCAGTTCTTTTTCTGCTTCAGCTGTTAATTCTCTGGGACTGTTTCAGTCTTTTTCACCATCCAAGGTTTTATTTAAATGAATTATCATATCAGGTGTTATCCCAACAGGCGGTCGAAGGCTGGAAATGTCTCCTAACAATCTTTGAAAGTTATTAAGAGTCCGTAGCCAATCTCTCCTAATTTATGCCTTTGGTGTCTTAATTTTTTGCAAACCTATTTTATAACCTATATATTCAACAGAATCTCCTCTCTGAATTTTTTCAGGAGCAATCTGTAATGCCCATTTAGGTAAAAATATTTTTACCTTTTCAAACAATCTTTCTAAGGTATCCATTTTTGAATCAGATAACAGAATGTCATCCATGTAATGATAAATTATAGACTTTGGAGATTGTCTGTATATTATTTGCAATGGTTGATTTACAAAGTATTGGCACAGGGTGGGAGAGTTCAACATGCCCTGTGGGAGGACGGTCCACTGGTATCTCCTGGTAGGTTGAAAGTTATTATAAGTAGGCACTGTGAAGGCAAACTTTTCTCTATCTTTTTCTTGTAAAGTTATAGTGAAGAAACAGTCCTTTAAATCAATAACTATGAGAGGCCATCCTTTTGGTAATAAAGAGGGCAGAGGAATTCCAGATTGCAGAGAGCCCATAGGTTGAATAACCTTGTTGATAGTCCTGAGATCTGTCACCATTCTCCATTTACCAGATTTTTCTTAACCACAAATACAGGAGAATTCCAAGGGCTGGTAGATTATTCTATATGTCGAGCATCTAATTGCTCTTGTACCAGCTGTTCTAAAGCCTGCAACTTTTCCTCAGCTAAAGGCCATTGCTTTGTCCATATTGGTTTCTCAGTCAACCATTTTAGAGGCAGGGCTGTTGGTATCTCTGAAGGGGCATCAATTGCTTTGTATTCTTGTACAGCCCGAATGGCTGGTTTTCGCCGTCTGTAATATCTTTTAATATTTCCCTCAGTGATATAGGCTCTAGAAGTAGCAGGAATGTTAATTTGGGTATTGCATTGCTGCAATTGGTCATGGTCCCATAAATTCACTGCAATATTAGCTACATATGGCCTTAATTTTCCTATTTGTCCTTCTGTCCCTATGCATTCAACCCATCTCATGCTCTGCCTTACTTGAGATAGGGTTCCAATTCCCAGGAACTGAACATTTATGTCCTGAAGAGGCCAATACGGATGCCAGGATTCTGGAGTAATGAAACCAGTAATAAAAACGCCATTTACACACACTATTAGTTTTGGTCTTTGATCACTTATAGAAGTTTGCCAAAACACACGTAACTCATCTTTCAGGCTGTTTTTGCTTTTAACAGCAGGCATGGGGCTTTCTAATTTTCCTGACGAGGCATGTTCTCTGCAGTAACCAGAAATGACTGGAACACATTCACCATGAAGACCTGCGAGAGGCCCCCCCATTGCGTTTCCCGATGGCAACAGGTTGCCTTGTCTATCTCTTGTCGATCTACATTCATTCGTCCAGTGTCTGCCTTTTCCACATCTCCTACATAAACCTGAAGGCTGAGTCCTCCTATTTCTGTTATTCCTGGAAGAGGCATTATTATTATTATTTCTGGAAATCCTCTGTCTACAATTCCTTTTCATATGTCCCATTTTGCCACAATTAAAACATTTGGTATTTTGATGCCTGCTTTTACCATTGGAAATTGCTTCTTCTACCCATGCTTCAGTGCCATAGTCAAACGTATCAACATTCATTGTATGAAAAACCCATTCATCCAAGGGCACTGATCTGATCTTTAAAGGCCCCAAAATCCTTTTGCACTCCACATTGGCATTCTCATAAGCCAAAGACTCAATTATTATATGTCTTGCTTCTGGGTCAGATATCCCTATCTGTACAGATTTAGTTAGTCTTTGTAAAAAGTCACTAAAGGGTTCCCTCTGGCCCTGTTTAACTCTGATACATGATTCCATTCTCTGTCCTGGGTCTTGAACCCTGTCCCAAGCCTTTAAGGCTGCTGTAGTACATATCGATAAGGTATGTTCATCATAATTAGCTTATTCTAGAGGATGGGAGAAAAGTCCTTCACCTAGAATTTGATCTAGGGTAATCTCAATTCCGTTCGCTCTTTCCTGCTGTTCTAAAAATCTAGCCTCTTGTCTGAATATACACTTCCAATTTAATTGAGATCCGCTCTCTAGAACCGCTGAAATCAATAGAATCCAGTCATGTGGAGTGCCTTTGTTGCTGATAGACCATGTTTTTAGCATCTCCTTAACAAAGGAGCTATGTATCCCAAAATTCATAACAGCTTGTTTAATTTCTTTCAGATCATTCATATGGATGGGCTCCCATGTATGTTCCTTGATGACCCTAGGGTTTCTGGAACCAGTCACCTTCTCTGTTGGTATTACTGGAAAGGCAGGTAGAGCTTTATGGAAATTATCCCGAAGAGTTTTACTCACTGATGGAGTTATAATTTGCCTTTCTACCGTTTGCTCCTGTTCATCAGAATTCAGAATTTCCTCAATCTTTTCAAATCTGTTTACCATTGCCTTCTGCAAGGCCTGAATTTCCTGTCTGGAATTATGTTCCAAGACCTTCATAGAGGATTCTAAGGTATGAAATTTGTCCAATACAGTTAATATCTCATCCTTGGATAGAATTTTCATAGCATGAATTGTGCCTTCTTGTAATAACAATCTGTCATTCAATCTGTCATATCCTCTAGACAAAATCCTGTTGTCAAACTCAGCAGTTTTAATCCTCTCAGATAATGTTTCAGTTCCTACAGACAGGGACTGAAGTTTATGGTCCAAATCAGCTGTTCCCTTCTCCACAGCAATGAATCTCTCCTCAATAGCAGACTGAACCTTTTCTAAATTTTGCTCAATTGACAGCCATATCAGTCAAAGATCTTTTCCTTTCCTCAAGAACTTCAAACTGTTTCTTGATGTGGTTATTGTCAATCTGAATTGTTTTTGAAATTACCTCAACCATTTGGAAGTTGTCTCTCAAAACAGTCGTGCCCTTTCTTAACTTTTCAACTTCTGCCTTAAGAATCCTGGATTCGTCCTGTAAGGACTCTATCATCCTCCTATTGTCCAACCACGTTATAACAAAAAAATAAAAATAAGAAAAATACAAAGCCCTGTAAATATCCAACCAAAGAAACCTCATTTGCATCCCACAATAACTCAGCCATGGTGGAATTAAACAAGCTGTAGAATCATTCAAAGGTGATATTGTCAGACATTTTCAATCAAATCTGTATTTATTTATTTCTCTTAATTGAAAGAAATTTTACCTGTAATGACCATTGCCTGCCAGTAGGTGGTGGGGTGCATCTGTATCCATGTGGCCAAAAAAGTCAGAACCGAAAAAAAAATTCTGAAACAAATGCTCAAAACTGGAGGTTAAACCACAAACTGTGTGCTGTGTGAATTAAAGTATGGCTGTGGAATGCAGGCACTGGGTAAAAGGTGGTACTGGGCCAGCCAGGAAACCAGGCAGGGCCAAGATTGGACTCAGCCAGGATAGAGTGGCCACAGGAGAGCTCTCATATCGAGTCACTTGTCCAGCTTCTCTGCTTGGTTGTTCACATCTTACTTCCGCAATTGCAGTGCGGGCAGTAACCGCTCATAAACCGTGGTGCTATCATGAGTCTGCAACAGCGGTGGTGGTGGCGGTGGTGTTAACACTAGAAAAATCGGGGGTGGGGGGGGTGTGAGGGGGCCAAAGCTGGGCCAGACGGGCGGGCGGCCCGCTCACTCTTTCTGTGGTGGCAGTGGCTGTAGCCAGCTAAAACCACTCCTTCCATAGCAGTAGCTGCACAAGCTGGTGTGTGTACTCCTTCTTGGCTGGCCAGGAAAACTGCAGTGAACTAGCAGGGCCCGAGCAGGGTGGGGCAGGGTTGCGCAGGCTAGGCGCTAGTGAGTGTGGTGCGCAGTCCGGTCAGGCAGGGCTGGAGCTGCCGAGTCGTGGCTCTGTACCCAGCAATTGCAGGGTGCCGGGCAATTGGGCCTGGTGAACGCTCAGCGAAAGCGTGGTGTAGCAGAAAGGGCACTGTGCCCATAAACCAGTAGCTGTGAGCGGCTCTGCTGTTGTCCGGCAAGCAAGCGGTCAGGCCTGCCGCATGCTGGGGGAGGGGTAGACCCTGGACGTCAGTTCCTGGCAGCCGCGAAGGGACCGGGGTAGCCAAAAAGCCACATGTTCGGGCACCAAAATGTAGGGGCATGATCGGGTGGCAATTGGAAGTAACCAAACTAGCTTTATTATAAAATACTCAGCTTTAATAAAAGGAGGAAATGGGAGAAACTTACAGAGCCAGAGTTCCAGTGAAGTGCAGGAAATAAAGAGAGTGAAAACAAATGCACAGGGATGTTTTAAAGGTATTTGGAGCCCTGGAGGGGTCACGCCCCTCAGACAAGGGATTGGTTAGCTCCCCCATCATTCTACAAAGAGGAGGATCAGCATAGAGGGAAATTTACTCAATGTTTTCAAGAGAAGCTACATTGTTAGTGAGATCCTGGTTTACCCCAGCAGCTGGCACAATTGGTAGAGGGAAACTAAAGGACTCAAGGGAATTTGTCCAAGTCCCTAAAAGTCACCCCTAAAGAACCTTAGCTAACTTTAAAGGTAAAGAGAGAGAGAGACAGAGAGAGAGGGGGGAGAGAAAGAGAGAGAGAGAGAGAGAGTAAAGGTTAAGGTTAGAGAGATAGATAATTGGTTATGATTTCTTGCTCTTCCAGAGGATCTAAATTTGGTCTCCAGTACCTGAGTTGGGCTGTTCATAATTATCTGTCCTAATCTTATTTAAAGTTTCAAAATAAGACCTGAAAGACTCAAAATACTTCTAAGTAATTCAACTCCATTTTTGAAGCAACCTAAGAATATCTAGAGAAATGAAACAAAAACCAGATGAATTGTTTTCTGAATGGTTTTAAGGCCCATTCCCCAGGAAGAAATGCATGCCCAGTATTGTATTGTAAATCTGACCAAGAACCCATGACAGCAGCACTCACAGATCCCAGTAGTGAATCTACTACTAATATTCTGTTAAATCAGAATACCATTAAATGACCCTCTAAATTCATATCTATGCCCATAGATTAGTGCAACGTTCAGAACTCATCAGAGAAGTTTCTTTTTATAGTATCTCCAGATGAAGGTTTTATGGTGATATGCAAGATATTCATCAGTATGGCTATACATTTCAGACTCCCTCTCCTCAGTTGCCCAAGGATCTAGCTGGGGATATCTCCATGGACAACTGGGAACACCTCTAGAGTCAAGTCTCTTGCCAACCCTATAATCGCTCCCTTACTTAAGATATATACTTCCCTGCTCCCATATCCACCCTTCCCTCCCAACTGTTCCATTCCCCCAAGCTCTCTCCATCCTCCCCTTCTCACTTTTTTCTCCCCATCTCCCCTTATGCCCACCCCACCCTCACCTCCAAGTTTCCAATTTTTGCCTGACAATCTTGTCTCCTTCCAATATCCAGGAGGATAATTTTTTGTTTTTCTTTGGGTTCAGCTTCTGATTAAGCTTCTCCAGGATCACGTATTATAGGCTCAATTTCCTTTATTTATGGCTAGAATCCACTTATGAGTGAGTACATACCATATTCATCTTTCTGGGTCTGGGTTACCTCACTCAGGATGGTGTTTTCTATTTCTATCCACTTGCATGCAAAATTCAAGATGTCATTGGTTTTTTACCACTGAGTAGTAATCTAATGTGTACATATTCCAAACTTTCTTTATCCATTCTTCCATTGAGGGGCATCTAGGTTGTTTCCAGGTTCTGGCTATTACAAATAGTGCTGCTATGAACATGGCTGAACGAATGCTTTTGTAATATGATAGAGCATCTCTTGGGTATATTCCCAAGAGTGGTATTGCTGGATCCTGGGGTAGGTTGATACCGAATTTCCTAAGAAACTGCCACACTGATTTCCAAAGTGGTTGCACAAATTTGCATTCCCACCAGCAATGGATGAGTGTACCCCTTACCCCACAACCTCTCCAGCAAAGGTTATCATTGGTGTTTTTGATTTTAGCCAATCTGACAGGTGTAAGATGGTATCTCAAAGTTGTTTTGATTTGCATTTCCCTGATCGCTAAGGAGGTTAAGCATGACCTTAAGTGTCTTTTGGCCATTTGAAATTCTTCTGTTGAGAATTCTCTGTTCAGTTCAGTGCCCCATTTTTTAATTGGGTTAATTAGCATTTTAAAGTCTAGTTTCTTGAGTTCTTTATATATTTTGGAAATCAGACCTTTGTCTGATGCGGGGTTGGTGAAGATCTTCTCCCATTCAGTAGGTTGCCTTTTTGTTTTAATAACAGTGTCCTTTGCTTTACAAAACCTTCTCAGTTTTAGGAGGTCTCATTTATTCAATGATGCCCTTATTGTCTGTGCTACTGGGGTTCTACGTAGGAAGTGGTCTCCTGTGTGTTGTAGAGTACTTCCCACATTCTCTTCTATCAGGTTCAGTGTGTTCAGATTGATATTGAGGACTTTAATCCATTTGGACTTGATTTTTGTACATGGTGGTAGATATAGATCTATTTTCATTCTTCTACAGGTTGACATCCAGTTCTGCCAGCACCATTTGTTAAAGATGCTTACTTTCTTTCATTGTATACTTTTAACTCCTTTGTCGAAAATCAGGTGTTCATAGGTTTGTGGATCAAAACCTGTGTCTTCTATTCGATTCCATTGGTCAGCATCTCTGTTTTTGTGCCAATACCAAGCTGCTTTCATTACTATAGCTCTGTAATAGAGTTTGAAATCAGGGATGGTAATGCCTCTGGAAGTACCTTTATTGTATAAGATTGTTTTGGCTATCCTGGGTTTCTTGTTTTTCCATATAAAGTTGATTACTGTCCTCTCAATATCTGGGAAGAATTTTGATGGGACCTTGATGGGGATTGCATTGAATCTATAGATTGCTTTTGGTAGAATTGCCATTTTTACTATGTTGATCCTCCCAATCCACAAGCAAGGGAGATCCTTCCATTTTCTGGTATCCTCTTCAATTTCTTTCTTCAAAGACTTAAAGTTCTTGTCAAATAGATGTTTCTCTTCCTTGGTTAGACTTAACCCAAAATATTTTATGCTATTTGTGGCTATCGTAAAAGGTGATGCTTCTCTGATTTCCCTCTCTGTTTCTTTATCCTTTGTGTATAGGAGGGCAACTGATTTTTTGGAGTTGATCTTGTATCCTGCCACATTATTAAAGGTGTTTATCAGCTGTAGGAGTTCTTTGGTAGAGTTTTTGGGGTTGCTTGTGTACACTATCATATCATCTGCAAATAATGAAAGTTTGACTTCTTCCTTTCCAAATCGAATCCCCTTGATCTCCTTATGCTGTCTTATTGCTATTGCTAGAACTTCAAGCACTATATTGAAGAGATATGGAGAGAGTGGACAGCCTTGTCTTGTTCCTGATTTTACTGGGATGGCCTTGAGTTTCTCTCCATTTAATTTAATGTTAGCTGTCAGCTTGCTGTATATTGCTTTTATTATATTTAGGAATGACCCTTGTATCCATAATCTCTCCAAGCTATTATCATAAAGGGATGTTGAATTTTGTCAAATGCTTTTTCAGCATCTAATGAAATGATGATATAGTTTTTTTTCTTCAGTTTATTTATATGATGGATTACATTGATAGATTTTTGTATGTTGAACCAGCCCTGCGTCTCTGGAATGAAGCTTACTTGATCATAATGTATAATTTTTTGGATGTGTTCTTGGATTCTGTTTGCCAGTATTTTATTGAGAATTTTTGCATCGATGTTCATGAGTGAGATTGGTCTGTAATTCTCTTTCTTGATTAAGGCTTTGTGTGGTTTTGGTATCAGGGTGACTGTAGCTTCATAAAAGGAGTTTGGCAATGACTCTTCTGTTTCTATTTTGTGAAACACATTAAGGAGTATAGGTATTAGGTCTTCTTGGAAGTTCTGGTAGAATTCTGCATTGAAACCATCTGGTCCTGGGCTTTTTTTGGTAGGGAGGTTTCTGATGACAGCTTCTAATTCCTCGCAACTTACAGTTCTATTTAAACTGTTCATCTGGCCTTGGTTTAATTTTTGTATATGGTATTTATCTTAAAAAGTTACCATTTCTTTCACATTTTCCAATTTTGTGGCATACAGGCTTTTGTAGTAAAATCTAATGATTCTCTGAATTTCCTCTGTGTCTGTGGTTATGTCCCCCTTTTCATTACTGATCTTGTTAATTTGCATGTTCTCTCTCTGCCATTTGATTAGTTTGGATAGGGGTTTGTCAATCTTGTTGATTTTCTCCAAGAACCAACTTTTGGTTTCATTGATTCTTTGGATTGTTTTCTGTGTTTCTATTTTGTTGATTTCAGCTCTCAGTTTGATTATTTCCAGTCTTCTACTCCTCCTGGGTGAATCTGCTTCTTTTTTTTAGAACTTTCAACTGTGCTGTTAAGTCTCTAATGTGTGCTTTCTCCATTTACTTTATTTGGGCACTTAGTGCTATGAACTTTCCTCTCAGCACTGCCTTCATAGTGTCCCATAGGTTTAGCTATAATGTGTCTTTATTTTCATTGAATTCAAGGAAGACTTTAATTTCTTTCTTTATTTCTTCCTTGACCCAGTGGTGGTTCAGTAGTTGACTGTTCAATTTCCATGAGTTTGTTGGCTTTCTGGGGTTAGAATTGTTGTTGAATTCTAACTTTATTCCATTGTGATCTGATAGTACACAGGTGGTTACTACAATTTCTTTGTATCTATGGATTTTGCTTTGTTACCAATTATGTGATCAATTTTTAAGAAGCTTCCATTCGGTGCTGAAAAGAAGATATATTCTTTTCTGTTTGGGTGGAATGTTCTATAGATGTCTGTTAAGTCCATTTGGTTCATTACATCTGGTAGTTCTCTTATTTCTCTGTTAAGTTTCTGTCTGGTTGACCTGTCCATTGGTGAGAGTGGAGTGTTGAAATCTCCTACTATTAGAGTGTGGAGTTTGATGTATGCTTTGAGTTCTATTAATGTTTCTTTTACATATGTGGGTGCTTTTATATTAGGGGCATAGATATTCAGGATAGAGACTTCCTCCTGATGAATTGTTCCTGTTATGAGTATAAAGTATCCATCTCCCTCTCTTCTGATAGATTTTAGTTTGAAATCAATCTTGTTAGATATTAGTATAGCCACACCCACTTGTTTCTTCGGTCTATTTGATTGGAAACCTTTTCCCATCCCTTTACTCTGAGGTAGTGTCTGTCTTTGAGTTTGCGATATGTTTCCTGTAAACAGCAGAATGTTGGATCCTGATTTAGTATCAGTTCTCTTAACCTGTGCCTTTTATAGGTGAATTGAGTCTATTGATATTAAGTGATATTAATGACCATTGGTTGTTAACCCTGGTTATTTTTTCTGGTAGTAGAGTTTGTATGTTTCCCTTCTTTGAGTTGTACTGGTAGAGGGATGTCAGATGCTGGAGTTATTATGGGTGTTGTTGGCTTCCTTGGTTTGTGATTTTCCTTCTAGTATTTTCTGCAAGGCTGGGTTTGTGGCAACATATTGTTTAAATCTGTTTTTGTCATGAAATATCTTGTTCACTCCAACGATGGTGAATGCAAGCTTTGCTAGGTATATTAGTCTGGGCTTGCATCCATGGTCTCTTGGTGTCTGTAGCATATCTATCCAAGACCTTCTGGCTTTCATGGTTTCCATTGAGAAGTCAGGTGTAATTCTGATAGGATTCCCTTTATATGTTACTTGACTTTTTCCTTTGCCGCTCTTGATATTTGTTCTTTAATCTGTATGTTTTGTGTTTTGATTATTATATGACATGGGGATGCTTTCTTTTGATCTAGTCTATTTGGTGTTCTGTATGCTTCTTGTACCTTCATAGGAACATCCTTCTATAGGTTCGGAAAGTTTTCTTCTATAATTTTGTTGAATATATTTTCTGGGCCTTTGACTTGTAATTCTTCTTCTTCTTCTACCCCTATAATTCTTAGGTTTGGTTTTTTCATGGTGTTCCAGATTTCCTGGATGTTCTGTGTTAAGTGTTTGTTAGATTTGTTTTGTTCTTGAATCAGTGAGTTTATTTCCTCTATAGTATCTTCAGTGTTTGAGATTTTTTCTTCTATCTCTTGTATTCTGTTGGTAATACTTGTCTCTGAAGTTCCTGTCATTTACCCAGAATTTCCATATCCAGCCTTCCCTTGGATTGTGTTTTCTTTATTACCTTCATTTCATTTTTCAAGTCTTGAACTGTTTCTGTTACCTGTTTGATTACTTTTTCTTGTTTTTCTTGGTTTTCTTTGGTATCTTTGAGAGATTTATCCATTTGTTCTATGGAGTGAGGGGCGAGCAGGCCTGCTTTTCATCCCACCTGGATCTCACACGGTTAGCTTTACACCCGAAATAACAACACACAAACTGTATTCATTTAAACACTGCCTGGCCCATTAGTTTCAGCCTCTTACTCACATCTTGACTAACCCATATCTAATAATCTGTGTAATACCACGAGTGGTGTCTTACCGGGAAAGATTCAGCATGTCTGACCTGGAGGCTGGCTCCATCGCGTCTGTCCCAGAGAGGAGAGTCATGACGATTGCTTGAAGCATCTGCCTCACTTCCCTCTTCCCAGCATTCTGTTCTGTCTACTCCATCTATCTAAATCCTGCCCTATCAAAAAGCCAAGGCAGTTTCTTTATTAACCAATGAGAGTCCTCCATCATTTCCCCTTTTTCTGTTTAAACAAAAAAGAAAGCTTTAACTTTAATATAGCAAAATTATATATAACAAAACAGTTATCAAGTAAGAATTACAGTACAATATTTATAACTATTTTATCTTTTATCATAACAAAGGAAAACAACTATAACTATCTATTCTTCAACTCCATCAAGACTCCAGAAGGATATAATATTACATAAGTAAATAAGAATTAAGCAACTTACAAAACTCTAGAAATCACAGAGACATCTCGCTGCCTGGACAGTCACCCAAAGTTCTTTTGTACCGTTGGGGTATCCATCTTCAGCCTTCAGGCCTGTAGTATCCCACAGACATTTCCATGAAGCAGGAAAATTCAAAGACAGTTCAGTCACTTCCTGCTGTGTCCTGCAAATGTCTTGCAGACTCTTTCATGAGTCAGGAACCCCGAAAGACCATCTCACCTTTAGGCAAGTTCAGCAGTCCTCTCTCTGCGGGTTCTTTGTGTCCAGTTTATGCATCAGTCCAGGCAAGAGCAGTTTCTTGCCCAAATGGCTATCAAAGTCCATAAGGAGCCTCTTTGATGCCCATCTTTCTCTTGAAGTAGATTGGTGCTTCCAGGAGCAGACATGTCTCATTGTCATGAAAAGCCCTAAGTTATTAAAACATTAAATGCCATATTCTGTAGTCTTTGAAAGATATGAAGAATGCCTATCTGAAATATATCTATGCACATCTAGAAAATCTAACTAACATGACTACAAGTTTTAGTATTATGATTATTCATTAACAACCTATATTTCCTAATTAAACATTACATTTCTACAATGAACTACACAATCATAATACCTTAATCAAGATCAGAAATACATATACATATAACAAAATTGACCTTAAATTTAAATCACTAAAGCAAAATCCATATCAATGCAAATTATTCATATCTATATCATATCCTCCTTTAAATGTAAAAGAACACTGATAAACAATATTTGGGAATATGGGCGCAGTTATTTCTCTCCAAACTGCTTCATGCTGAATGGGGGCGATGTTAGTCAGATCTTTCATGATGTAACTTGTGTACCAGGTTCATCTCTTTCGGCAGTTAAGTGAAGTAATTTTTTGAGGGTGTTCACAGCAACCTTTCAGGTGGGCGTGGTCTATCATACCATATTGGGATAGAAGCAATCCACAGGGTCTCATCCTCTGTGAAAACAAAAGAAGAATCTCTTTTCCAAAGTATCATATCCTTAGATCCAAATTCTGAAGTCAAGGTATTTTTAAAATATCTGTCTTGGATTAGTTCTGCAGCATTTATAAACTAATATCTTTTAGCATCTGTTACTCCTTCCTCAGCATTCAAACAATTCAAGGAGAACATAATAGCATACAATATCAAGATTCTCTGTGTATTTTCCATCTTTGTGCAGCTTTATTTTAACCTCTATTTCGTTTATTTTTACTTTTATTTTTTGAGACAGGTTCTCTATATATCTTTGTCCTGGAATAACTCTGTAGACCAGGCTGTCCTTGAACTCTCAGAGATCTGTCTGTCTCTGCCTCCCAGGCATTGGGATTAAAGGTGTGTGCTACCACACCTTCAAATCACAGAGGTCAATCTACCTCTACCTCCCAAGTGTTGGGATTAAAGGTGTGTACTACCACACCCAACTACTTCCTTTTTTTTCTTTTTTTTTTACTTTTGAGAACTTTAACCTTTAGCCTGCATATATTTTTAACTCATAGTAAACCGTTTAGATGTTTTCTTTGACTTTGAATCTTTCTTTTACTGTATATCTCTCTTTTTGTGACCACATGAGTCTTTAATTTACCAAGCAATATCAGTAGGAATAAAGCCGTGGCTTTGGTGGCTGGATTCAGCCCATCCTTAGCTTTCCAGCCTCATGGCAGAGGTACCGGCTATAGCCATTTTTATTGCCACAACTCTATGGCATTTCAAGGTCCCTGCCAGCAAGCAAGCTGCAGCATTCTGCTCACAGACCACACTTAATCAGACTGCCTGCCTGAAAGAGTCAGAGTTTGCCCTGGCAGAATGGCCCAGAAAGCCAGCATTTTAAAACGGCACAGCCTTTTTCCTGCTACAGCTAAAAACTGAAAAACACACATTCAGCTTTTCATCAACACCATTTAAGTGTTTTGTGGCAGGACCTCTTAAAAGAGCTGCAGAGTTTTGCAGCTAAAGCTCAGTCAGGAAGCCTGTCTTAGATGAGAGTGTTTTCTTGCTTCTAGCAAGCAGAGCAGAACCGAGAAATTGCTGCTACCAAGAAAACATGCTTTATTCTTTCCCAAGCTTTCTCAAGCTTTCTGTGGATTCTGTTATCCATGTGGGCACCACTCTGTAGTGAGAGGCAAGCAGGCCTGCTTTTCATCCCACCTGGATCCCACACGGTTAGCTTTACACCCGAAATAACAACACACAAACTGCATTCATTTAAACACTGCCTGGCCCATTAGTTTCAGCCTCTTACTCACATCTTGACTAACCCATATCTAATAATCTGTGTAATACCACGAGTGGTGTCTTACCGGGAAAGATTCAGCATGTCTGACCTGGAGGCTGGCTCCATCGAGTCTGTCCCAGAGAAGAGAGTCATGACAATTGCTTGAAGCATCTGCCTCACTTCCCTCTTCCCAGCATTCTGTTCTGTCTACTCCACCTATCTAAATCCTGCCCTATCAAAAAGCCAAGGCAGTTTCTTTATTAACCAATAAGAGTCCTCCATCATCTCTACCTTTTTGTTTGTCATCTCCATTTCTTTATGGCAGTTTTTCACCTCGTGTTTAAGGTCTTCTATTATTTTCATAAAGTTCCATTTAAAGTCGATTTCTAATATTTCTCCTGGAGTAGTGTGGTCAATTCTTCTTGTTTCGAGATCCATGGATTCTGGTGATATCATGTTGCTTTTCAGGTCGTTGGAGGAATTCTTGCATTGGTGCTTGCCCATCTCTTTCTTCAAATGGAGCCAGGAGAGTCTTGGTGTCTTGGTCCAGTCTTTGCTGTGACTGACTCTCTGGGTGGATCTCCTCAGTGCAGGAGCAGGAACTGTTCCTGTCTGGATGGAACTCCTCAGCACTGAGACAAGGATGCCTGGTAGCCCCCTCTGGGTGGATAGCCTGAGTGCAGGAGCAGGATGCTGTTCCTGATCCAAGGACCTTGCAGACAATAGGGTAGGCTTGGGGGAGGCAGGGTTGTGTAACAAAGAAACCCCTGCAGCAGGAGCTGGGAGTGGGGTGCTGTGCTCTCTTCCAGGACAGGCCTCCCTAGGATAGCACACACTCACCTGTCCAGATGGAACTCTTAAGCACTGAAGCAGGGATGCCTGGTAGCACAAGGACACCAGAGACAAAAGGGTGAATGTGGGGGCAGGGAAGGGTTGAGTGGAACCCAGAAGACCCTGCAGCAAAAGCTGAAGGTGCCCTGCATTCCCTTGCGGAAACGTTCAGGCCTGCCTGGCAGGCAGATACTCACCCCTCTGGGTGGATAGCCTTAGTGCAGGAGCAGGAAACTGTTCCTGAGCCAAGGACCTTGCAGACAATAGGGCAGGCTTGGAGGAGGCAGGGTCATGTATAACAAAGAAACCCCTGCAGCAAGAGCTGGGGGTGGGGTGGCTGTGCTCTCTTCCAGGACAGGCCACCCCGGGATAGCACACACTCACCCATCTGGATGGAACTCCTCAGCCCTAGGGTAGTCTTTAATGTGTTTTGGCAAATAAGAGCAACTTCCTATTTTTTTATCCCTTTAATTATTTCTACTATTTTATTGCTGTGTCTGGAATTTCAAGCATTATATTGAACATGACTGTTGACAATTTCAAAAACAAAACAAATTTGTCTTGATTCTGATTTTTTTGTTTTATTTTGTTTGTTCGTTTTGGTTTGTTGAGACAGGGTCTAGCTATTATGTAGCTCTGGCTGTCTTGGACCTTGCTATATAGACCAGGCTGGCCATGGACTCACAAAGATCTATCTTCCCCTACCTCCAAAGTAGTGCAATTTGTCAGATTTTAAAAGAAATATATTTACTTTCCTTCATTCAGTGTATTTTTGGCTATAGATCTATCATATAAAGACTTTGTTATGGTCATTTTCTTTCTAGTTTATTCAGCATTTGAATCATGAAAAAATGCTCTTTTTAAAGGCCTTTTAATGCATATGTTGAGATGATTATGATTTTTTTGTCCTTGATTCTGTTTATACACTATGTTACATTTATCAATATTCATATATTGCTATTCCCAGATCTCCCAGATCTCGGTGGAACCTCCAAATGAAAGGCCCCAAAGACGGGTGTCTCACACCTTTGGGGATCCCCCTACCCAAGAACTGAGACTGGTCCACTGGATGCAAAAGCAAGAGGCAGTTTATTGTTCACACAGGCACCTGCAGATGCTGCAGACAGCACAGCTGGATGAGCAGCTAGCTGAATGAGCATGCCGGGCTGAGAATACAACATGCATTTATAGGGGGTTCAGGAGTTACATAAGAGGCTGCATAGCAACAAGCATTTCATGGATCTTGCATGGTGGGCTAGGGTCGAGCTTAGGACAGGGCTGTTTGTCCATCTGCAGGTTCATAAGAAAACCCATAAGAGCTAGATAAAGCTAAGTTCAGCATTCTGGGTTTTGACAGACTGTCGCAGTGATTTGCTGTCTTCCTGTTGGCCCAGTTTCTACAGAGCTAGCTGACCACAGATATCCTGTTCAGCTGAGCCCCATTTAGTTCCTTAAAATTTGTTTTTCTAAGCTTATGTGGGTGACCCAATTTGAACCTTGCTACAGGCTGGAACAGGGGTCTTCCATTATGGCAGGCTGGGACAGGGGTCTTTCATGACTTCAACTGTGAAGTCAAGGTATTTTCAAAATATCTATCTTGGATTAATTCTGCAGCATTTATAAGCAAATATCTTTTAGCAACTGTTGCTCCTTCCTTAGCATTTCAACAATTTAAACAGAGCATAATAACATACAGTATCAAGATTCTCTGTGTATTTTCCATCTTTACATGGCTTTATTTTAACCTCTATTTCTTTTATTTTCACTTTTAACTTTTGGCTTTTTTGAGACAGGTTCTCTGTATATCTTTGTCCTGGAATTTCTTCTTTATTTTTTGTTTGTTTTTTTTAGAGATTTATTTATTTATTATGTATACATCATTCTGTCTGCATGGATGTCTGCAGGTCAGAAGAGGGCACCAGATCTTATTACAGATGTTTGTGAGCCATCATGTGGTTGCTGGGAATTGAACACAGAACCTCTGGAAGAGCAGCCAGTGCTCCTAACCTCTGAGCCATCTTTCCAGCCCCCTGGAATTTCCTCTTTAAACCAGGCTATCTTTGAACTCATAGAGATCCGTCTGTCTTTGCCTTCCAGGCTACTCTCTTTCTCTTTCTTTCTTTCTTTCTTTCTTTCTTTCTTTCTTTCTTTCTTTCTTTCTTTCTTTCTTTCCTTTCTTTCTTTTTTCCTCCCCCCTCTCTCTCTCTCTCTCTCTCTCTCTCTCTCTCTCTCTCTCCTTCTTTCTTTAGAATGTTAATCTTTAGCCTGTATATATATTTAACACACTGCAAACCATTTAGAGGTTTTATTATTCTTTGAATCTGTCTTTACTGTATATCTCTCTTTTTGTGACCACATGGGTCTTTAATTTGCTAAGGAATATGGAAAGGTTTTTTGACACAACTCTATGGCATTTTAAGATTCTTACCAGGAAGCAAGCTGAAATAGTGTGTTCATAAACAACAGTCAAAAGCTCCTATGGTGTTTTCTTACCAGGAAGCAAGCTGCAACAATGTATCCATAGCTCCATAGTCCTGCGGGCCTGCTTGAAAGACTCAGAGTTTTTCCTGGCAGGAAGGCCCAGAAAGCCAGCATTTTAAAACAGCCCAGATTTTTTCCTGGTACGGCTGAAAACCCAAATATTTTACTCTAGTCTTTTTTTTTACAGCTTCCTCAGGCTTTATGTGGATGTAGTTATCCATGTGGATGCCATGAGGGGGCCAAAGGCCACCTGAGAAGTCTCTGGCAGGAATAGATGGCCCAGATGTCTGAGTTCTTCATCCTGAACATGTTCAAGAGTGCTGGCTGAGATGATCGAGACTCACAGGATACTTCAATCAGGACTTGAAAAAACTCTAAATTTTCTTTAGGTCCCGGTAAGATTACCAGTACCCCCAACCAGTTGGAAGTAGCCTGAAATACTATGCCCACATTCCCAAAAAATGGACTATGGATATTTTCCCTTTTTTTTTTTTTAAAAAAAGGGGGGGGAGTGGTGAGGGAGAATTGTCTGTAATCTGTCAATCATGTTTTAAATAAAACATTGATTGGCCAGGCAGAAATTATAGGCGGGAAAACCAGACAGGAAGTAGAAATGATGTAATGAGAACAGGAGAACTGTGGGAAGGAGGAAGTTGATTCCTCCCACTCTTGCCCAGACTACCGAGCAGCAGGATGGATCTGCAACCACTGAAAAAGGTACTGAGCCACATGGCTAACATAGATCAGAAAAATGGGTTAATCAAGATGTGAGAGTTAGCCAGTAAGAGGCTAGAGCTAATGGGCCAATCAGCTTTATAACTTATAGAGATCTCTGTGTTATTTCTTTGGGGCTTGCTGGCTGTGGGGTACTGGGTGATACAGAAACCCAAACAAGCAGGCCTGGCTTCCTTTCATTGTTACAAAGTGCTCTTAACTGATGAGCCATTTCTTTAGCTCCAGTATGCAATTTTTATTTTTATTATTATTTTTTTTTTGGTTTTTCGAGACAGGGTTTCTCTGCAGCTTTTTTAGAGCCTGGCCTGGAACTAGCTCTTGTAGACCAGGCTGGCCTCGAACTCACAGAGATCCTCCTGCCTTTGCCTCCCGAGTGCTGGGATTAAAGGCGTGCGCCACCACCACCCGGCTGCAATTTTTATTTTTAAAATTGCATTTCATTTACTGTTGTATATATATGTATATGTATATACTGTTGTATATATGTATATGTGTATGTATATTTACTGTCGTATGTATGTGTGTGTGCATGTGTATTGTTTATGCATATATGCTATAGTGTGCATATGGAGGTAAGAGGACAACTTGCAAGAGGTAGTTTTCTTCTTCCAACATCTGGGTCCCAGGGCTTGAACTCATGTCATCAGGGTTGTTGGCAAGTGTCTTTACTTGCTGAGCCACCATCGTACTGGCCCTCAGTATGTGTTTTACTCAGTATTTTTGCACAAATAAATTTACCCACAATTTTCTTTTCTTTTCTTTCATTTTTTTTGTATCATAATCTGATTTTGGTATCAGATTAATACTGGCTTTCTAGACTGGGTTTAGTCGTTTATAGCACTCGGTTCAATTTTAGCAAGTCATATGTGTCCAGAAATTTATTCATTTATTCTAGATTTTTCCAACTTATTAGTAGGTATGTTTTAAAAATATTGTCTAATAACTCTTGATTCCAATGGTATCTCTTGTAACCCTTCTTTTATCTAAAATTCTAATAACTTGGGTCTTGCTAATTTGGCTAAAGGTTTATCATTATCTTTTAAAAGGACTGACTGTGTTCCACCAATTCTTTGTATTATTCTTTTAGCTTCCAGTTCACTAATTTACTCTGATGTTTATTTTTCTTTAGTAATTTTTGTGATTTTGTGTTTGACTTGCTCTTGAGCATTACCTTTAAAATTATTTATTCATTTGTTTCTTTGTTTTTGTGGCAAAACAATTAGTTTATTGGAGTTACTTACAAGAATATGGATGAGAAGTAAAGGGTTTTTTATGGCTACGTCTATTGTCTCAAAGGCATTTGTATCATCCAAAAGCCCACCTCTACACAGGTGAGAAGTCAAAAACAGCTACAACCCTCGCACTCTGCTCAACTCTGCACACTCTGTAGACAGCTCTCCAGGTTAGAGATTCCCTCACCTCACCAATCCTTACTGCTTAGAACCTAGAAAGGAAGACCTGTGACTCCTCACTTTTAAGTACTTGCTGAAAATTCTGAGTTGATCACTTGCTGAGTCTTAATGAGCTTCCCTTTAGAAATTCTTGAGTCTTAAGGCCACCCCATGAGCTGGAGCCTATGCCTACAAATGCTTACGTGGCCAAGAACTTAAATAGGTCAAGATCCTAGCAGAAAACCAAATACTATTCTTCTGATAAAAGAATGCAGCAATAAAACGACTCCTAACAACCTAAAGGTGTCTCCCTCAGGTACCACCAAAGAAGCTTTCTTCTGCAGTAGATGGGAGTAATGCAGAGACCCACAACTGGACAATGTACAGAGAGTGAGAGACTTTGAAACACTCAGTCTCAAATGGAATGTCTCCCTCAAACTGCTCCCCTCAGGGTTTAGAGATCTATGGGGAGAAAAAGATTGTGAGAGCCAGAGGTGGGTGATACCAAGGAATTAGTGTCTTCCAAACACACAATGACAAACACACAAATGAACTCACAGAGACTGTAGCAACATGAACATGGCCTTTACAGGCCCAAGCCAAATAAAATACTAGCACTGAGATGGAGAAATAAACACCAAGTCACACCCCTAAGCCAGAAGTTATCTCCAATGGACAAATGCTTGTGATGGAAAAGTTAATTTTCTCTAGGGAAGTCTCACTAAGTTATAAACCACATTTAAGGCCAGTTTCTATGCCCAACAGTAGAAGGCCAGCACAAAATGAACTCAGAGGTAATTTTGGAGGTGTTTTATTTCATGATGCTTTGTTTGGGCATATTTTGCTTTACTGGTCTTTTGCTGGTATATTATGGTTTCTGATTTTGTGTTTTTATGGGTTGTGTGTATGTGTGTTTCTTGTGCCTTTCTAAAAATTCTGATAGTTATTTGTTGTCTGTTTGTTTTCTTTTTTCTTTTTTTAATTTATTAGATTTTAAAAAAATACTAATCCAAGTTCTCATTCCCTCCCCTCCTTCCATTCCCTCCACACAAACGCCCACTCCATCCCCATCTAATCCTCAGAGAGGGTAAGGCACATTGCTTAGTGGGAGGTCCAAGGCCTTCCCTACTATATCTAGGCTGAGGAAGGTATACATCCAAACAAATAAGATACCAAAAAGCCAGTAAATGCAGTAGGAGATAAATCCTGGTGCCACTTCTGGTGCCACTGCCCCTCAGTCTGCCCCAGCAATTCAACTGTCAACCACGTTCAGAGAGACTAGTTCGGTCCTATGCTTGTTTCTTCCCAGTCCGGCTGGAGTTGGTGAGCTCCCATTAGCACAGGTAAACTATTTCAGTGGGTGAACCCATCATGATCTGATGGAGGACTCCCATTGGCTAATAAAGAAACTGCCTGGCCCATTTGATTGGCCAGCCTTTAGGTGGGCGGAGTAGACAGAACAGGAAGAAGGAAGTGAGGTAGATGGCTCAGTCAGATGCCACGCCTCTCCTAAGTCAGACAGACTGCCATGCCTCTGCTCAGGGAGAGAGATGCGATGAAACCAGCCACCAGGTCAGATGTGCTGAATCTTTCCCGGTAAGACACCATTCGTGGTGTTACAAAGATTATTAGATATGAGTTAGTCAAGATGTGAGTAAGAGGCTGAAAATAATAGGCCAGGCAGTGTTTAAAAGAATACAGTTTCGGTGTAATTATTTTGGGTAAAGCAAGCCGGGTGGCGGGACTCAGCCCCGCCGCTCCTTTCTACAATGATCTTGACCTTTTGGCTCATATTCTCATTCCTCCCACTCTTCAACTGGACTTTGAGAGTTCAGTCCAGTGCTTGGATGTGGACCTCTGCCTCTGTTTCCATCAGTTGCTAGATGAAGGGTCTATGGTGATATTTAAGATATTCATCAGTCTGACTACAGGGCAAGTCAAGATCATCCCCCCTCTCCTCTATTGCTGAGAGTCTTAGCCAAGGACATCATTGTGGATTCCTGGAAATTTCTCTAGAGCCTGGTTTCTGTTAACCCTATAATGGCTCCCTCAATCAAGATACCTCTTCCTTTGCTCTCATCTCTGTCCTTTCTTCATCTCAACTATCCCATTCCCTTAAGTTCTCCTCAACCCTCCCCTTCTCCCCTTCTCTTTCTCTTCTAACCTCCCCACTACCCCCCTCCCCATGATCCCAATTTTGTCAGGTGATCTTGTCTGTTTCCAATTTTCAGGCAGATCTATATATGTTTGTCATTGGGTTTACCTTACTACTTACCTTCTCTAAGATCATGAACTATAGTCTCAATGTCCTTTGTTTATAGCTAGTATCCACTTATAAGTGAGTACATACCATATTCATCTTTTTGGGTCTGGGTTACCTCACTCGGGATAGTGTTTTCTAATTCCATCCATTTGCATGCAAATTCAAGATGTCATTGTTTTTTACCGTTGAGAGTTGAGAAGTACTCTAATGTGTAAATGTGCCACACTTTCTTTATCCATTCTTTGGTTGAGGGACATCTAGGTTGTTTCCACATTCTGGCTATTACAAATAATGCTACTATGAACATAGCTGAACAAATGCTTTTGAAGTATGATTGAGTATCTTTTGGGTATATGCCGAAGGGGGGTGTTGCTCAATCCTGAGGTAGGTTGATTCCCAATTTTCCGAGAAACACCATACTGATTTCCAAAGTGGTTGTACAAGTTTGCATTCCCACCAGCAATGGATGAGTGTTCCCCTTACTCCAAATTATCTCCAGCATAAGCTATCATCGGTGTTTTTGATTTTAGCCATTCTGACAGGTGTAAGATGGTATCTCAGAGTTCTTTTGATTTGCATTTCCCTGATGGCTAAGGATGTAGATAGAACATTTCCTTAAGTGTCTTTTGGCCATTTGAGAATCTTCTATTGAGAATTCTCTCTTTAGTTCAGTACCCCATTTTTAATTGGGTTATTTGGAATTTTGATGTCTGGTTTCTTGAGTTCTTTATATATTTTGGAGATCAGTCCTTTGTCTAAAGTGGCATTGGTGAAGATCTTCTCCCATTCAGTAGGCTGCCTTTTTGTCTTATTGACTGTGTCCTTTGCTTTACAGAAGCTTCTCAGTTTCAGGGGGTTCCATTTATTTATTGTTGCTCTCAGTGTCTGTGCTACTGGTGTTATATTTAGGAAGTGGTCTCCTGTGCCCATGCATTGAAGACTACTTCCCACTTTCTATTCTGTCAGGTTCAGTATGGTCAGATTTATATTGAGTTCTTTAATCCATTTGGACTTGTGCATTGTGATACATATGGATCTATTTTCATTCTTCTACATGTTGACATCCAGTTATGCCAGCACTATTTGTTGAAGATGCTTTCTTTTTTCCATTGTATAATTTTAGCTTCTTTGTCAAAATTCAGGTGTTCACAGGTATATGGATTAATACCCAGGTCTTATATTTGATCCATTGGTCAACCTCTCTATTTTTATGCCAATAACAAGCTGTTTTCATTACTATATTTCTATTAGAGCTTGATGTCAGGGATGGTGATGCCTTCAGAAATTTCTTTATTGTACAGGATTGTTTTAGCTGTCCTTGTTATTTTGTTTTTCCATATGAAGTTGATTATTGTTCTTTCAAGATCTGTGAAGAATTGTGTTGGGATTTTGATGGGGATTGCATTGGATCTATTGATTGCTTTTGGTAGGATTTCCATTTTTACTATGTTGATTCTACCTATCCAAGAGCATGGGAGATATTTCCATGTTCTGGTATCTTCTTCAGTTTTTTTCTTCAAAGACTCAAAGTTCTTGTCAAATAGGTCTTTCACTTCTTTGCTTAGTGTTACCCCAAGATACTTTGTTATTTGTGGCTATTGTGAAAGATGATGTTTCTCTGATTTCCCTCTCAGCTTCTTTATCATATGTATATAGGAGGGCAACTGATGTTTTGGAGTTGATCTTGTATCCTGCCACATTACTAAAGGTGTTTATCAGCTGTAGGAGTTCTTTGGTAGAGTTTTTGGGGTTGCTTATGTATACTATCATATCATCTGCAAATAATGAAAGTTTGACTTCTATTCCAATATGAATCCCCTTGATCTCCTTTTGTTGTATTACTGCGATTGCTATAACTTCAAGAAATATGTTGAAGAGATATGGAGAGAGTAGATAGCCTTGTCTTGTTCCTGATTTTAATGGAATGGCTTTGAGTTTCTCTCCATTGAATTTGATGTTGGCCGCCGGCTTGCTGTATATTGCTTTTATTATATTTAGATATGTTCCTTGTATTCTTGATCTCTCCAAGACCTTTATCATAAAGGGGTGTTGGATTTTGTCAAATGCTTTTTCAGCATCTAATAAAATGATTACATGGTTTTTTCTTTCAGTTTATTTATATGATGGATCACATTGATAGATTTTCATATGTTGAACCAGCCCTGCATCTCTGAGATGAAGCTGACTTAATCATGGTGAGTGATTTTTTTTTATGTGTTTTTGGATTCAGTTTGCCAGTATTTTGTAATTTTTGCATCGATGTTCATGAGTGAGATCGGTCTGTAATTCTCTTTCTTGGTTGAGTATTTGTGCGGTTTTGGTATCAGGATAACTCTAGCCTCATAAAAAGAGTTTGGCAATGACCCTTCTGTTTCTATTATGTGGAACAGTTTGAGGAGTATAGGAATTAGCTCTTCTTGAAAGTTCTGGTAGATTCTGCACTAAAACCATCTGGCCCTGGGCTTTTTTTGGTTGGGAGGTTTTTGATGACAGCTTCTATTTCCTCACAACTTATAGATCTATTTAAAATTGCTCGCCTGGTCTTGATTTAATTTTGCTATACGGTATCTACCTAAAAATTGTCCATTTCTTTTACATTTTCCTATTTTGTGGAGTACAGGCCTTTGTAGTAAGACCTAATGATTCTCCGAATTTTCTCAGTGTCTGTTGTTATGTCACCCTTTTCATTTCTGATCTTGTTAATTTGGATGTTCTCTCTCTGCCTTTTGATTAGTTTGGATGGGTTTGTCAATCTTGTTGATTTTCTCAAAGAATTAGCTCTTTGTTTCATTGATTTTTGTATTGTTTTCTTTTTTCTATTTTGTTGATTTCAGCCCTCAATTTGATTATTTCCTGTGAGTCTGCTTCTTTTTGTTCTAGACCTTTCAGGTGTGCTGTTAAGTCACTAATATGAGCTTTCCTAGTTTTCTTTATGTGGGCACTTAGTGCTGCGCACTTTCCTCTTAGCACTGCTTTCATGGTTTCCCATAAGTTTGGATATGTTGTGTCTTCATTTTCGTTGAATTCAAGAAAATCTTTAATTTCTTTCTTTATTTCTTCCTTGACCTAGGGGTGACAATTGAACAGTTGACTGTTCAATTTCCATGAGCTTGTAGGCTTTCTGAGTGTAGCATTGTTATTAAATTCTAACTTTGATCCATGGTGATCCAATAAGACACACAGTTATTCCAATTTTTTTTGTATCTGTGGATGTTTGCTTTGTTACCAAGTATGTGATCAATTTTAGAGAAAGTTCCATGAGGTGCTAAGAAGAAGGTATATTCTGTTGTGTTTGGGTGGAATGTTCTATAGATGTCTGTTAAGTGCTTTTGATTCATGACATCTCTTAGTTCTCTTATTTCTTTGTTAAGTTTCTGTCTGGTTGACTTGTCCATTGGTGAGAGTGGAGTGTTGAAGTCTCCTACTATTAGTGTGTGGGGTTTGATGTGCAATTTAAGTTTTAATAATGTTTCTTTTACATATGTGGATGCTCTTATATTAGGGGCATAGATGTTCAAGATTGAGACATCTTGATGGATTGTTCCTGTTATGAGTGTAAAGTGTCCTTCTCCATCTCTTCTACTGATTTTTAGTTTGAAATCAATTTTGTTAGATATTAGAATAGTTACACCCATTTGTTTCTTAGGTCTATTTGATTGGAAAACATTTTCCCAACCCTTACCTCTGAGGTAGTATCTGTCTTTGTGGTTGAGGTGTGTTTCTTGTATACAGCAGAAGGCTGGATTCAATTTTATATCCATTCTCTTAGCATGTGTCTTTTTATAGTTGAATTGTGCCCATTGATATTAAGCAATATTAATGACTAGTGGTTGTCAATTCCTATTATTTTTAGGTAGTAGTATTTGTATGTTTCCCTTTTTTGGGCTATGCTGGTGGGGGGTTATCTATTGCCTGTGTTTTCATGGGTGCAATTAGCTTCATTGGGTTGGGGTTTTCCTTTTAGTATTTCCAGTAGGGCTGGGTTTGTGGATACATAGTGTTTAAATCTGTTTTTGTCATGAAATATCTTGTTTTCTCCATCGATGGCAAAAGAAAGCTTTGCTGGGTATACTAGTCTGGGTTTACATCCACTAAGAAGTGTCTGCAGCACATCTATCCAGGACCTTCTGACTTTCATGGTTTCTATGAGGAGTCAGGTGTAATTCTGATAGGTTTACCTTTATATGTTACTTGACCTTTTTCCTTTGCAACTTTTTTTTCTTTTTTTCTCCTTTGTAACTCTTAATTTTCTTTATTCTGTATGTTTTGTGTTTTGATTATTATATGGCAAGGGGATTCTTTTGATCCAGTCTATTTGGTGTTCTGTAAGCTTCTTGTACCTTAATAGGGATATCCTTCTTTAGGTTGGAAAAGTTTTCTTCTATGATTTTGTCGAATATATTTTCTGTGCCTTTGAGCTGGAGTGTTTTTTCTCTTCTACCCCTATTATTCTTAGATTTGGTCTTTTCATGGTGTTCCAGATTTCCTGAATGTTTTGTGTTAAGAATTTGTTGGGTTTAATGTTTTCTTTGGCCAATGAATCTGTTTTCTCCATGGTATATCTTCAGCGCCTGAGATTCTTTCTTCTTTCTCTTATATTCTGTTGGTTGTACTTGTCTCTGTCATTCCTGTTCATTTACTCAGATTTTCCATATTCAGAATCCCCTTGGTTTGTGTTTTCCTTATTACCTCTATTTCAGTCTTCAAGTCTTGAACTGTTTGCTTCACCTGTTTGATTGCTTTTTCTTGGGTTTGAGGGATTTATTAATTTCTTCCAAGTTTTTGTTTGTCTTTTTCTCCATTTCTTTAAGGGAGTTTTTCATTTCCTCTTTAAACATTTCCATTATTTTCATAAAACTACATTTAAAGTCGTCTTCTTCTACTTCTTCTGGGTTAGGATGATCAAGTCTTCCTGTTATGTGACTACTGGATTCTGGTGTTACCATGTTGCCTTTTAGGTTGTTGAAGGAATTCTTGCATTGGCGCCTACCTATCTCTTCCTTCAAATGAGACTGTCAGTGTCTTTGCATCTTGGTCCAATCCTTGCAGTGGCTGTCTGTGTGTTTGGGAGATTTTCTTGGTCTGTTCTGTACTGTCAATGTCTTCCTCAGAGAGCCTTGTCTAGAGAGTGAGTCCCAGGACAACCAAAGGTACACAGAGAAACTCTGTTTTAAAATACTAAAAATTAAAAAATAAAAATAAAAGAACTAGAGTAAGAATAAATAAGCCATGTAAAGATGAAAAATACACAGAGAGTCTGGATACTGTATGTTATTGTGTTGCCTTTGAATTGTTTGTCTGCTCAGGAAGGAGCAACAGCTGAGAAAAGACATTTGATTATAAATGCTGCCAGATTAATCCAACCTATATATTTTGAAAATACCTTGACTTCAAAATTTAATCAATAGATATGTTACTTTGGAGAAGAGGCTTTGGTTTTGATTCCACAGAAAATGAGAGGGTGTGGATTCATGCTGGGTTAAGAAAAATAAGGTTTGGCTGACTGAGAAGCCAAGGACAAAGGCGCTGGGCTTTGATTCTTCTGCATGGACGGGCTCTGTGGGAGCCTTCTCGGCTTGGTTGATCACCTTCCTGGACCTGGGGGGAGTTGGGAGGACCTTGGTCTTAACATAGAGTAGGGAACCCCGATGGCTCCTTGGCCTGGAGGTGGAGGGAGGGGGGTGTGGGTGGAGGGGAGGGGAGGGAAGGGGGAGGAGAAGGGGAGGAGATGGAAATTTTTAAATATAAAAATAAACCATATTAAAAATAAGGTTTGATCAATAAAGACCCCTTGAAAAATCTCCAATGGGAATGGATGACCCAAATGATTCAACATTTCAGAGCACCTCTGCTTCAGTTTCCTATGAGTTATGCATCCAGAAAAGCCTCAAGGCTTCTGACTGAGATGATCCAGCCTCATAGACTACTCCAGTCAGGATTTAACCATAATCCTAAATTTTCTTTGGGTCCCCAAAAGATTAACAGTGCCCCCCAATCAGCAGGCAATACCCTAGAAAACTATGCCCACATTCCAAAAAAAAAATGAATTATGGATGTTTGTTTTGTTTAGTGTGTTGGTTACAAGTTGTTATGGATGATGGTCAGGAAGAAAGTGAAAAAAAGGAGGCTAGATTCAGAGTCTTGTTTTGACAAGAAATAAAGGGGACCTGCTGTGGGATAATGCTCTTGCACACTGTATTGGTTTAATAAAAATGTTGATTGGCCAGTAGCCAGGCAGGAAGGATAGGCAGGGAAACCAGACTAAAAGAACTATGGGAAGAGTAAGAGCTAGTTAATAATAAGCCTTCACTAAAAGGCCAAACAGTTTATAATTAACAAGACTTTGTATGTTTCTTTGGGACTGAAAGGCTGTGGAACTGGCTGGGACAGAAACTTCCCTCTACAGTATTTTTTGTTCTATTTTGTCATTTAAAACATAACACAGGGTGTCTATTTGGGATTCTAGATGCCTCTTGTACTTGGATGTTTATTTCTTTCCTATATGTGAGAAATTTTCTTGCACAATTTTATTGAAAAGGTTTTCTATACCTTTATAGTCACCAGCCCCAATGCTACCCAAATGCAATAACTGATAAATCTTGTCTTCAAACACTGATATTCTTTCTTCTACATGGCCTACTCTATTAGTGATGTTTTACATCAGCAGTTCTCGGGGGTCATGACTCCTTAGGATCCAACAACCCTTTCACATGGGTCACCTAAGACCACTCTGCATATATTTATGATTCATAGCAGTAGCAAAATTACAGTTATGAAGTAGCAACTAAAGTATTTTTTATGGTTGGTGGGGTCATCACAACACAAGGAACTGTTTTTAAAGGGTTGTAGTATTAGGAAGGTTAAGAACAATTGCTCAACACTGACGTTTTTATTTGTTTTTTTGAGCTTTTCATTTTCAAGACTTTTTTCTACTTCTTTCATCTGTATGAATCCTCTTGGAGGTCACTGATTAGATTATTTTTTTTAGATTTTTAAAGTACACTCTTTTAATTTTTTTGGGGGGGGTCTGGCATTTTAAGTTCAGTATCTTTGGATTTAGACAGTGTAAAGTTATGAACTTTTTGAGGAATCTTGTGGCCTTGGGTTTTTTTTTTTTTTGCTATTTCTTGTGTTGCTATAATTTGTATATATGTTGGATCAACATTTGACTTTATATGTGGATCTTTTTGATGAGATAGTTTCTCTTGAGCGCTCACACAAATCACTGCTCAGGAAGGAGAAAAATGCTCTAATAGCACCACCACTGTTGTGGGATATCCACCAGAAAATACTTGGACATGGGTTTACGCCAACAGAAAGTCTTTATTTGCTGGCCAGTGCCTACACTAGGTGTTTGGGATCCCAGTGTAGCTTCAGCCTTTAGTGGGGGGAGAACTTAAACCATTAAACCATGTTTTGGGTTGACATACTCCAGTTAACAAGAACTGTCAGAAGCAGAACTACAGAAGCCAAAAAGCAAGGTTACTACATTGAGGGACTCTCCCAGACTTTGATGGATTAATTCTTAATTTTCATTTTTGGTAGGTGTTGCTGTCTATGTTCTGAGTTTTATCGCTTGAGTGGTACTTCCATAATGTAGTCAGTTGTGCTAAGGTCTGGGGGCTTGTAATACCACCAAATTACATAAGAAACAAAGACAAGTACCATTATAACCAATAACCACAGAAAATTGGCATAATTTTAGAGTTAAGTATAAACTTAAAATTTTATTAACTTACAATAAAAAGTTAAACGAGGGGGAAGTTGGAGCTGGAGAGATGACTCAACAGTTAAGAGCATGTACTGCTCTTGCGGAGGACCTGAGTTTGGTTACCCTAACACCCACGTGGCAGCTCACAACCATGTTCAACTGAAGTTCCAGGGGTTCTGAAGTCTTCTGGCTTCCACAGGCTGTTGCAAACATATGGTGCACATGAACTCCCACAAGCACACACACTTCACATGAAAATAAATTATTTTTTAAAAATAGAGGCAGTGAGAGGAAAAAAGCAAGGTTAAGTAAAGAAAATGGAGAAGAGAAAAAAGATATAGCATTTGATTATAAAGCAAAATATAAATAAAATTAGGTAAATGTAGAAAGAGGAACAAAAATACAACCAAGATTTTTTAATAAAAATAATTCTAAAAATATAGTAAAAAGAAAAATCTTGAAAAAAACAATAGAATTGAAGAAGCTTCTTTTGGGATATGTAATATTGTAATTGACCATGGTGGTGGTGGTGCATATGTGTTGTGTGTGGGGGTGTAGAGGGTTGTAAACAGAATCTATTGTAGTTCCTGTCTGTTTCCACCATGTAGAATAGTGCTATATTTTAGCTGAAGGATGGACAATCAAGTGTATGTTGTCAGCATTAGTCCACATTAACGTTAGAAGCATCACTTCTTTGTGTACTAAGAGCTACTTTGCCTCTGATGGGCTTTGCAGCCTGTAGGAGAGGCAGGTTCCCACTCTCCAGAACTCCCCAACTCTGCTCAGGGATGTCAAACATCCATGCTGATGTTTGATCACCTGGCAGAGTGTATGAGAAACTGGATAGGCAGAGCACTGAATTCTGAATTTGAGGGCAAGACCTGGGAAAACTTGTCACTGTATCTGCCAGCTTCCACACTTTTCAGATCCCATCCAGCAGTAAGGAAATGTGAAAAATGAGCAATTGGTCAGACCTAAGAGTCAGAGATCACAGATTCACCTGCCAAGATGGAATATGGTGAGAATGCAGCTCTGTGGCTGTGGAAGCCATAAGCAGCAGGTTTGGAGTTTTGTCTCCACCATGATCCACAAGCAATAGGACTTCTCACCACAGAAGGCAGGGCCACCAGTGTACTTTCCCAATCTAAACTCCCTATTGGTTCAACACTCATCCTCTCTTCAACTGCCTCTTGTGTCTCCTTCCCAGACACTAGCATGTTGCCCTTTGTCTCTCTGACTTGTGTCCCGTGTTTTTAGGTTCCCAGAGTAGCACAGTCTCAAATAGCTCAAATAGGTCCCCTCTCAAGATGATGCCGGACTATAGCACTTCGAAATATCAAGAGTACTAGAATAGCTTTTCTTTTCTTTTTTTTTTCCCCCTTGTTTTTGTTTTTGTAGACAGGGTCTATCTATGTAACCCTGGCTGGCCTGGGGTTGTGGAGCAGGTTGGCCTTCAACACCAGACTCTGCCTCCTGAGTGCTGGGACTTAAGGCATGTGCCACCATGATGAGCTCAGGATGACTTTCTTTTCCCATGTTGGCCTGCCAAACAGCAGTCACATCACACTAAATCTGCCCACTATATGTTTTTTATGAGAACTGGGGTTTATCCTGTGGCTGCCAACCAGCCTGTTTTTGTGAAGGTTACTTGGCTTATGTTATTTGTGGCTGTAACTTCCTTCTCCTGTGCCAGGACCATGTAAGAGGAATTAATGTTGTTGCCTCATTTTCTCTATACTCTCTCTCTCTCTAGGCTTTTTAATCTACCCTGCCACCTCTTTCTTAATTCCCAATGTCTTCCTCTCCTTGGAATGCAGTCTCTCTTTTGTTACCCTGACACTTCTTATTCACTAAGTAAAAGAGGAAACCTCTAACCTGCAGTCTTATCCAAGCAGCACATCTTGGAAATTTTGATGTTTATGATAGGATAAATCAAAAAGCAATAGAATAAAACTTTTTATGTAACAGAAAGACAAATGTGATTTGAAACATTAGCTAGGTATGATAACATAAATATTGTGATCCTAGTATTTGGAAGGTGAAAGCAGGAGGATCAGAAATCAATGGGTTCAAATCTAAAATAAAATGTTGAGAATAGAATATTTGCGTGGTGACAAAGAACCCCCACAGGTTACTCAGAAAGTTAAAATTATGGGAGAAATATCCAGTGATCACCATATTTCCATATATTTCCATGTGTGTATGGTTGATGTCAAAATGTGTATGTTATGCCAAGGTCAATATCCAGTCTTCAATTATTGTTCTCCACCATATTTTTTCAAAGAAGGTATCTCACTGAACCTGGACTTCACTGATCACTGGAGGTAGATACATGCCACTTGGTTGGGCTTTTATGTAGGTGATGAGGAATCTGAACTTAGATCCTTGTACTTGTGCAAGCACCTACAGTACACTGAGATATTCCCCTAGCCCTATGCTATCTTAAATATTTGATTAGTAATTCTATGAAGTCAGACATCTGACATGTCCTTCTTGATAAGACAAAATGCCAGGTATACAATATTATCTGTTAAAGGTCAGCTAAGCTAAATGATACAAGGAAATATGACACACAGATGAACAGTCAATTGTTATGGACAAATGTCATGAATCTTCAATAAAACTTGCAAATGATTCAGTGATGACAAAAAAATATGTGTCAGAAAAGCCTAAAATTAGGTTTCCTAGTCTTCCTAGGTTTACACACAGCTCCTTAAACTTTCTTGCTGTTGACTGGCATTTTCTGGGGAATTAAATGGAGCTAAGTCTAGGATAATTTTAATTCATGCACTCTGAACCCTATCTGATTTAGTATGTGGGCTGATCAATATTTTAATACACACAGTAGTGACTAAAAGTTGGGGGTGGGGAAGGTTAAAGGATACAAAATAGCAGATATGCATAATAAACAAATTCAGAGTTCTAATGAATAATATAGACTAAAGTTAACAAACTGGCACCATAATAGGGACAGAGGTTTTTTTAGCTACTTTTAAATCAATGTACAAAAAGAGATGTTAATATGTTTCACTATAGTAACCATTCTATTATGCATACCATAAAATACTAGAAAAAAACATTCAAGGGGACTGGGAAATGTTTTAATGGATGGGGATTGGCAGTACTAGCATGAGAATCTGCATTTGAATCCTTTGTATTCACATAAAGATAAGCATGGCTATATATGTGTCTGTAACTAGAGCATTTTATGAGACAGAGACAGGTAAATCATGAGAGCTTGCTGGCCAGTCAACCTAGCCAAAACAGCAACGTCGCAGTTCAATGGGAGACCCTGTCTCAAGGCAGAAAGTGATTGAGGTCTCAGTGTATCTCTCTCTCTCCCTACACACACACACACACACACACACACACACACACACACACACTTGGAATTTATATACAACACTTAAACCCTCAAATCTTGGATATAGTCTTTCACATCAGTATTATTTATGAATTTGAACTTGTCCCCTCCCCCAGTTTTCATCCTGAAAACCTTGGCAACTGGAGATTATAGATTTTAATCCTGACTTTCATTTGTTTATTTAAAACATTTGTGTACATGGGCACTAGAACTGCACTTGCATTCTCTGTAAGAACAGCATATGAACCTTCTCCAGCCCTGATTTCCATTTGTTCAACAGATTTGTGTATAAGCATCTTAAATGTTTAATCCAATGAATACTTTTAATGAACGATAATGAAATCCTTAATATCAAATTCTCTAAAGATATTTTCATGCTGCCAAATGTATTATAAATACCTCAAACTGTAAAGCACCATAATTAACCCTTAACTATAAATATTTAAGCCTTCGAATCAGTGCATTCACTTTTCTCTCTTCTTTTAAAATAAATATATTGCACCCATGTTTTTTTGAAGGCAAGTATATTTTGGAGTACTGCTTCATATTAAACATACCTTTAAATGCTATTTTCATTTTTAAATTGTGTGTATACATGTGGGATCATATGTGGATCCATGTGATTGTGGAGTCCAGAAGAGGATATCCGATCTCCTGGACCTAGATGGAGTTACAGGCAATTGTGAGTGGCCTGATGTGGGTGGAACTGAACCTGGGTCCTCAGGAAGAGCAATACATGCTGTTATGCAATGACCCATCTCTCCAGCCCATTTAACCTATCTTTGATATCACACACAGATATAGTTGTTGTCCAGTCTAATTATTAATAGTGGTCTTTCAATCTCATGCGAATCCTGCTCTGGACTATAACAGATATGGTCAATTTAATTATAGGCTATCAAGTTTAAAGACATCTTGATCTTGGTAACAAAAAATTCCAATAGGAAAGGTCCTTACTGCAAACACAATGGTGGACTAAGCACTGAGTCCCTAGTTTTCTAGTAAGTACAATCTGGAATGGGACTGCAAAATGCTATTTTGGCTTCCCCCACCAAATAACCACAGTACTTGATGCAAATTACATAATCTCCATTTAACTTAATTTACTTAAATGTAAAGGTGAGGTTAAAACAGTACTTACGTCAAGGCTAAATGGATGGAAGTACTAAGTAAGCACAAGTCCATAGTAGAAATACTGAAGTCACGACAGTGTCATTGTCATTTTACTGTTCAATATATGCGCGCACACACACAAACACCAGAGAACTTGAGGGAATCTGTTATCTTTCCACCATTTTGAGTTTTGGGGATCAAACTCAGGTTGCAGGCTTTGTGCAAGAGCTCTTCCTTTCCTCACATCACCAGCCCTATATATGTTGAGATTGGTTGGGGATCTGCCAGTCTGACAACCACCAAGGAGTAACAACACAATTTGTTACCTGGAGGTCCTGGAAAGACCAAATCTCATTTATGTCTCTCAAAATTAATACCTTTCCTGGCCATCAGGTTGTTACTTCACTGAAATAGCTTTGGTAAATATCAACAATTAACTGACAACTCTGGTTAATCCTTATCTTTGCTGCATGGTATGGTTACTTTTTCAAAAAGTTCTGGCCTGGCTCTAGTTAGCTTAAGCTTTTTGTCCCTTTGAAGCTTGCTTTTCTATGTGCTGGTATTTTTATTGGATTTGGCACCCTGTTTTCTCATTTAACAGTTCCTGTGTTATGTTGTAGTTCTTTACCAACACCTCAAAGGATACTCAGCTATACTTGTGGTCCAGGTCACACCTTAATTTCAGACCCAAACATCCAATTGTTACTTTAACAGTTAAATTGTCTGCCTCCAGAGCTTCTCACACTACTTCCTATTCTGGCTACAGGTACCCTCACTTACCTGGAAAAGATTTACTCAGTCATATAGACTTAGTCTTTAAAATTCAAAGTTCAAGCCCACATCATCTCTTTCTTTTAGTTCTGAGCTTTAGAAATATCCTAGTTGCAATGCAGTTAAGAAATGGCTACAAAGGGCAATAAAATCAGGCATGGTAGTGTAAACTTGTCATCTCTATGCTCAGGAGGATCATGAGTTCAAGGACAACAGTGAGCTCTCATCTCAGAAGAAACAAAACCAATAAAGATGTGGTAAGATCACCGTAAACTCAATGTTCTTTTGCTTAAATCCAATAGGTGGCATATTAAATAAAAGCCAAAATACAAATATCACACATGGCAGGTATAGCTTTCCAATGTTAGGTCCTTAACATCTTTTCTTTTTTTTTTTCCTTAACATCTTTTCAAACTGTCTTTTGACATTCCTTCAACCTCAGCCACAATACTTGGAATTCCCAAATCATCTTGCCCTGTTAGGTGTAATGATGCTGAAATGCATGCCCCAGTGTCACTCCTGCTACTTGGTATCTCCTTATGTTTCCCAGGATATATAGCTATGAACCTTCCTTCCAAGATACAGAGGCTAGAAAGCAGGAATCACATCTTATACATATGCACAACAAATATGTGGAACAAATGAAAATCCACTTTATGGCGTGGAACATGTGTACTGCTACCCCACCAGACACACAATAAAAACTAGTTATTTCATATCCGGAGGCAGATGCCTCATTTAAATTATGCTAATAATATTTGATCTTCAGTTTCAGTTGGTCAGTCACTAGTACTCTGAAAGGTACTAATTATCAATTTGTTACTTTGAAAAAGTGACTTCTTACAAAATGTAAAACCTAGAACTTTTTATTGATTTAACCTAAATAACAAGTAAACTAAATTGCTATATTGATGTTCATTAAGATTAATTACTTTTTAATTAGTGCCAATAAGAAGAAAATTTTGTTGTCACTTTGAATTAACATCTGTTTTGTATTGCATTATGTGGTAAGTTTCTTTTTCTGAACAGTGTATGTGCAGTGATGCAAATTTGTTTCATTATGAAGCCATCAGTATAGTGTGACTTAATGGATTTACCTATAAAAGCAATTTAAAAAACCCCAAACTATCCTAGCTTCTAAAACCTGAAAAGTGTAAAGCATAAAGGTTGTTAATTGACACAGAGCTGCTTACAAAGAACTTCACTCATCTATTTGAGAATACTGATTTGTTTTCTACTTTTAATCTTTTCTACTTATTCAAAGACTAAGTTCCTAGCAAGTATTAATCTTGATATATTTATTTAAATGTGGGTTACATAAAATCTCTCCTACATAAATGTAAGACAACAAAGTCATCTTGACAATAAATTAATCTTAACAAAATCACACAGAAGATATGCCGGTAAGAAAAATGAGAACTGAGTAAGAACAGTTGGTTGTTTTAGCCTTTAAGGTTAGCTTACAATTTTTTTGTTCACAAAACATTTAGTTTATTTCACTCTGGAGGACTTTCCGGATAGATGATTTTCACAAAGCAACCATTTAAACTATTTGTGGTTAAACATACTGATCAGTACTCTGATAAATAGTTTGGGAATTATTCCTTCCTGAAGATTTAAGAAATTAATGCCAATAAACAATCAGTTTATCACGTTAGTAACCAAATGAATAAAACATCTCTAAGCTTTCAGTCCTTAAATTGCAAAGAAGATACACTCCAAAAACTGTCTGAACAGATAATGCATTCAGCATAACATTTTAACAGATAGGGCTGTTAAATTATATAAATCAACCAACCACCAACCACCCCACTTACCCTTTACTTAAAGGATTATGTTTCTTCCCTAATTTTGGAGTATTGTTTAAAATTATATTATAAAATGAAAATGTGTTCCAAGTACTTCAGAAAACTGAGGTGCAAATGCAAGGTGCCATTATTATTATATAAAACGAAATACTAGCATTAATTCACAGTAATTTTTGAATGTTATTTAGCCTAATATATTCTACTGGTGATAAAGAATTTATAGTCATCCACCCCACTGTCATGCATACAGGAAGACGTAAGATTTCAAAATTGCCTAACATTAAAAAAATAAGCCTTTTAATTCATTTGCATTCTAAAACAGGGCACTTCATCCTGGAATGTTTCCCCATATGAAATGCTGAGTAATGTACAGGATTTGGCAAGACTGTATTAAAACTCCCTTTAAAGTTTTAAGTTCAATCACTATTTGTTTTGTATTATACTACATTTTGGAAGAATTTTTTTTTTTTTATTTGTCTGTAACTGCAGTAGTTGCAATTTAACAATAAACCAGTCTGACATTTTAGGTCTTGAAGATACATACCATATATATTTCTGTAAAAATAATCATACTTTTGTAAGCAACTTTACAGTAGACACCTCAAAAATCTACCATAGATGTGAAACTTAAAGCAAGAAAAATTTAAGTTCTAAATCTTTATACATATATATCTAGATTTCTATATATATTATATATACAGACATAAGTATATATAAAATATATATAATCAGATTTGAGAAGTGAACAAAAATTGGGCACTGTACATAAATTCTTTTTAAAACTCAAACAATAGAAAACTCTTTAAACATTAAACAATTTTAATAAAAGTTTCTGTACAATGCTAAGCAGTTTAATTTACACATAGAAAATGTAATTGGAGTAGTGCTTGAAATTACAGAACTCCTTAAAATTTCAATGGCAGGTAAATCTGGAAAAAAATAACAGCATTCCATTCACAAATATTTTCAAGCAATAAATATGTATTTATAAATAGTGTAAATTTACATCAAGATTAGAAACAAAAATCACAAAACTGAAGTTTATTCCTTAGTCTATGTGCAATCCATTATCTTTGTGACTTGGCTGTTAATTTTTTTAAAAATGTTTTATTTAGAAACCAAAAGTATAACCATCATGGTTTCAAAACAAGACAGAAAAACATAAAAGCAGTAAAAAAGTGTCTTACTTAAACTTACTTTCCACATTAAAAGAAAAAAAAAGTGGACCAAAGAAAGACTTAAAACTGCTAACTACCTTACAAAGAAACGACCAGCTAGGCTAGTAGTATTTTTTTTTTTTTTTTGAGGAAAATTGCCAAAGGGAAATGATAGATGAAAACAAATTCATCAGCCCAGAAATAGAGAAATATAAAAGAGGTTGTCTTCAAGTCAGTAGTCTGTATGATGTTGCCAGTTTTGTCAGATATATACAAAACATGGGAATTATTATTTTTTTCTGAAGTTCATCTGTTTATAGTTTTTTTGAGAGTCCCGGCGTAGGAGCAGTACTCTCCCCTGTCCAGTTGGTTGACACTCCACACTTGGAAGGTTGCATAGACACAGTTTTCAGCCAGCAGCCTTACGAGATAGCTACAAAAACTAGTGGTGCAGAACTGGGTTACTTCCTGAATAGCAGAAAAGGTCTCATGTTTATTGTCCATGGAACAATATCAAGATGAGGCGGATGGTAATGGAGGAGCCTGGAAATAAAAGCAAGGTAGACTATTTTGGTATACTCATCATTAGTTGTGCTTCTTTGTTTACAGCTACAAATACACAGTTGGTTTATGAGATTAGAAGACATTATTTTCTGTTCGACAGCCTTGCTACACAGTGTAACAGAACAACTTCCCTTGTGATCTTTTCCACCGGGATACTTTTTCTAAGACTCTAAGACCATCCTTATTTCACTATGCCTCCAAAAGCTCTTAGAAAATTAGTTTACCACTTTTTACATATTGTTTTCTTTGATGGGGCTTTACAAAACAATTTAAACAAATTAACTACAATTATACTAGTGACAGCCTTCTGGGATCTATCTTACACAGATAACACATTTTTTTCAGTAAATTTCAAATGTTTTTCTTTTTGCCTGAAGCAATCTTGAAGACCATCCAAATGAAAATATCAGGAACTTCACCAGTTAGTTTTTGATTACATATGTGGAACGTATTGGAAGAAAAGAAAAATTCATAAATTACGTCTATAGTTCTATTCAGATCTGCTTTGAGTGAAATGCTTCCCATTAGCACCTGCTGCTGGCAATAAAAAGACTTTGTGATTTGTGAGTATAGTTGAATTTCATAAGGTTATATAGCACACGCCAGGAAGCAAGCGCTATTCAAATATTCCCAAGGAATTAAAACATCTGCTAGTACACAATTCTAAACAATTTCAATTAGCCCGAAAAGGAGAAGTATATTTCAAAGCATACTCTGATTCTTTTTGTGGGCACTAACTATGTAAACAAGCAATCTATCAACCAAGATGAAATGATAAGATATACATCAATTTTACAGGAATACTTAGAGGAGATGGTGGTAGGACCCACACACACACACACACACACACACACACACACACACACACACCCTCATGCAGTATCTTGAACCAAAGGAAAATCTACATATTTCATTCATTACCTCCCATTTATCAGGTGGCAGAACATACACTACTGCCTCTCAACCCAGCTAATGTACTCACATGTTGATTTCACTTACTAATGTAAATTGGTCATAGACTTGCATCAGGTCCTCCATTTTGTACTGTTCTAGCACCACAAAATTTTCCAGATTTCCACTTGTTTTTCGTGCACAATCTTGGCAATGTACTATGTAAGTTTTTCGAGAATTACTCTCATTAGTGACAAAAAGCAGATCAAAAACCTCCACCTGTTTTACACAAATAAAAACTGCGGTCAACAGAGATGGTGATGTTTATAGTACGTTTCTATGTAATCATGGACTTCTACTTTAACAGAACTATAGACAGTCTAAAACATGGAGGAGTGGGTTAAGATGAGACTGAAAATGTTTACACTGCACCAAATCCCAAGACATGACAGCAGTCATATTTGGGGGAGGGACTGAAATGAATGTATAAAAATCTGTTAAAACAATTTAAAAATTTCATAAATGCCAGTTTAAAATAGTGATCAAATGATCACTATTTTCCTTCTACGTCTCCATGACAAAATTCATCACAGGGCACCACATATGAATAAGTGCCTTTTTCCATAGACTGAACTCTTTAAATACAAAGACTGTATTCATATTTGCATTGCCAGAACATGTCATAGTGCCTAGTGCTTACTCAATCCTCAAAACACACCTGTAGTATGAAGGTTTATAATCTGATTATTTTACAGGTGGGGAAACTGGCAAATAACAGAGTAAATATTGTGTTATAAGCCTTATGGTAAAACTACTACTCATAAGTTTTAGAAACACATTAGAAATAATATATATCTGTCTTAGTAACACTGGTGTAGGAATCATTCTCACATACTCAGAAGCTCATGTGTTCATTTTTGTGAGGTATAAAACACATCTATTTCCTCATTAACTTACTCTGATCAGGTTATTTACCATTAAAATATCTAATGAATTCAATCATTTAAAATTAAAGCTAACACCAGAATCATCAATTTTCAAGGTTTTGAATGGATCGTCAGTATTGCCATCTGTGACTTATCCTTAAATTTCCTCAAGAATAGAAAACTATTAATGAGAATGAGCTAACTCAAAATCCAGAGTTTATCATATTTCCCATTATCATTAATGGGCAACAACATGAACCTAAGCAGTGGAGCTGGAGAATTTGTATGCATTCTTTAACTTGTCCCTCATTTCTACCTTTTAATAAGTTACCTTGTGGATTTCATCTTCTTGATCAGTTGTTCTCAATCTATGGGCCATAACCCTTTTGGCAAACTTCTAGCTCCAAAAATACTTACGATTCATAACAGTAGCAAAATTATGAATTAGCAACAAAAATAACTTTATGGTTGAGGGTCACGACAACATGAGGAACTTATTGAAGGGTTGCAGCATTAGGAAAGTTGAGAACCACTGCTTATTTAAAGTTTTGTTCCATTTTAACAACTCATTGCCATATTATAGTCTAGTCTAGTATATGTGGCAAAGGGATCTTCTCTTACAAGATTATTATAATGTGTTCCGTTTTCTCTGTCCTCTCCAACCATTTCTTTTTCTGAAACAGACATCTAACTATGTTGATTTCTCAAAAGTTTCTGGTGGATTCACTGACTCTGGAATAAATATCACATTATCTGACAGCGTTCAAAATGCACTGAAAGCTGCATGTCACCTAGATTTATGAGAAGAATCTGTACTGTCAGTATTGTAACCACAGTAGGCTACCTACCCTTTTCTAAAGCCATTCCATTTCCCCACTCTAGGTACCCATTACAGTCAATCCGTATTCTCACTAGAGTTTGTAGAGCCTATTGAAATCATATTCATCCATCAAAAGAGGAGTAAAAGCTATGGATTTCTTGTTTCTGTGAGCTCTTATTGCCAATACCGGAAAAAGAAAAACTATTATTTCTCTCTCTGCATTGTTCTACTAAGCCCACCTTTATATTCATTATAGTCTGATATGCAGTACTATTAGCTGATTGTAATTTATCTTCCTCCGAAAGATTTTAAGTAGCTTTAGACCAGGTACCACTTTATTGTTGTCCCTTTTGCAACCTTTAGCCACAGAAGACTGACAAGTGAATTGTGAATTCCACCAGAGAACTAAACACCAAAGCACCTTGAGCTACACTAAACTCAATCCAGCTTATTGACATCTGTGTACATCAAGGCTGCTCCCAATCTAAAATCTCATAACTTTCCAAATGACTCTACAGTAGATACTTTTTAAGGTTAACTAATACTAATACATGATATTACACCATTAAACATTAATATTTGATGAGAAAATATAAAAATTGAACACAATGCTAATCACAGTAAAATGCATTACTAAAAAACTTGATATAAAAAACAAAAGAAACTTTTCATAAACAATTGTGGGCAAGAACTATAACTTACCTCACAAATGCTACAATAATGAGCTGGTTCTTCTTTTGTCCGTCCATGCCATATGATCTCTTTTCCTGCAGCAATTAGAGCTTCCCTCAATGTCTGGCATTGCTTCAAAGTTCTCAGAAGACAATACCTATGATAAGGGAAAATTTACTCATTACTAGTAGCTAAATATTGCGTATTTTTCACCTAAGAGATATACCAATTAGAAATAATGCCAAGAGTCTTGGTCCTAATGCCTATTTTCCTTTTGTTGTTCATCTTCTGCTTCCCCTTGCCAGATATTTATGAGATCTATCTTATAGCTGAAGATAACCTATAACTCACTATGCATTTGAGCGGCCTCAAGTTTGACGTGATCGATCTTTGCCTTCCAAGTGCTAAGACACTAGATATGGGCTACCATGCTCATAGCATGTTAATTTTTCAGATATCAGATTAAAAAAAATAGGACAAATGTACAGCAGCTCTAAGGATGACAATATTCTGTCATTTAGTTGAGATTAATTGGTATTCAAACATCACAACATAAAGGCCTTAATATATAAAAACTGGGCAAACTAATTAACCTTTCCAAGCATCACATCCATAAAGTTAGGGGTCTGATCTCCAGATATGAACAGCTATGATTCTAGGCAGGCAGGATGACACATCATCTCTATTCATACCACTTAAATACTCAATAACAGCATCATCTGTGTAGCCGTTTGCATAACTTAAGAGTCCGTGAATAGAGAATTTATAAATTCATAAATTTGTTAACTACAAGGTACAAAATTGGTTTAACTATGGTAGAAGTAAAACAGACATGAATTTCTTCATTTTAACTTAAGGTAACGGTAGAATTCACTTACAGTAACACAATGGAACTTTTCTTGTAATTTGTACCTCTTCTAGTTCTCACAATTTTTACTAATTTTTCAAGTTTGCTATCACTACTTGGAACTGTTATATTCTTACTCTCCTGTAAATCTTAGCAATCAGATTTTCCCTTTGAACACAGAGGCTGAACTAGACTAATTTCTAAAGCAATTTGAAAGTACCATAGAGAAAAGGTTCATCAACGAAGTATCATCCTGAAAGCAAGTTTTTTCTACTCACCGTCTGGCTGCCATATACAGTAGGTGTTCAATAAATACTTGACTGTCAAACAATTAAAATTTAAGATATAAGTAACAGTATATTTACCTTCATCTTACTTTCATCATAAGTTAGCAGGGTAAAGTATTGCTATTTCCAGGACTCATGAATATTAATTCCTGGGGGATATGACTAGAAAAGGTTATTTAGCTATAAACTTATAAAATACATAATACTGTTAATTTTAGGGTTGCAGGCTTTCTTTAAGGATCATATTCTAAGAAATTCACTGTTTTTGGTTTCTTGAATTTTTTAATGTTTAACAACTTATTTAAAAACTTATGGTTTAACCGGGCGGTGGCGGCGCACGCCTTTAATCCCAGCACTAGGGAGGCAGAGGCAGGCGGATCTCTGAGTTCGAGGCCAGCCTGGTCTACACGAGCTAGTTCCAGGACAGGCTCTAGAAACTACAGGGAAACCCTGTCTCGAAAAACCAAAAGAAAAAAAAAAAAAAAAAAAAAAAAAAAACCAAAAACCAAAAAAAATAACAACAACAACAAAAAACCCAAAAAACAAAAAACTTATGGTTTAAGTTGTGGCTAAACGTCAAACCTAAAAGCAGTTGTCAAAGTAAGCAGCATATGTGTTTATATTTAGGGTACCAGACAAAGTAGCAGCTAAAATCTTTTAGCTCCTGCTACTGTCTTCCCTATTCCATGTCCCATAGTTCACTCACTAAGGACTAAGGCACAACTCTTACTCAAGTTTTTTTTTAATGCAAAGCTTCAAAACACCATTTTCCTTCTTTAAGAAAAGAAAAACAATGCTCAAACTGCAGATATATAAGGAAGATTTGTAAATTCAACTATGCTCCTATAAAGGCAAACACAAATAATACAAACAAAAATGAATAAAAAATAATCAGGCGGGGAAATGTATCTGGTAATTCACTTGCCTTATGCCAACTATCTCTGTATTACAAATACAATTATCTTTGTATTGCAAACAGATGAAACTTGGGGCTTCAGTACAACTAAATTTGTATGAAAGAAAGACAAGCCACTAGACTAGTTGAATTTGGGGTTTGAAAAGCAGGAAGCCTCAAATGTCTCCATCTTCTTTTGGGGGTTACTCTCCATGACCTATTCTCACTCCCTCTATTCCCCCATCACCACACGCCCTGAAAAACAGAGCCTTGGATCTACTGATTATTGTTTTAGTCTTTACTCATAAAATGAGCCTTCATTTTCAATGTTATTAACTACTTTGGTAATTAAGCTACAGTTAAGGGATGCCAGGAATAGCCTTCTGCAATTACTCCGTAATTTTTATTTTCTGTTATAATAATCTTAAAAACCGTAGTTTTCTGAAAATGTATATTTTCCTTGCTTTTATTGTTTTTTAACATTAAAATTCTGTGTTCAGCAGTTAAAATAGAGAATTTAGAGAGATAAGGAATGAACAGGTTTTTAAAAAAAACTGCAAATCAAGAGATTCAAGGACAATGAATCTAGAAGTCATAGCATCAACATTCTCATTACCTGATAGCAATTAAGATTTCATTTTACTAAGAATTAAAGCGTAAATCAGTAGCAAGAAAAGAAAGATAACCAAATTGTCTTAAGATAAAATATGCTATTTTTTGTGTAAGTACATTTTAGGAACAGGGTAAAAAGTTATTTTAGCAGCTAGAGAAAGACAATTCTTTAACACTCAAGACCTGCTTTTTAACCGTTCGATGAAAAACTATACAAAAGAAAGAAGGTAGTTGGATAGAGTGGTGTCTACAACTTATTAGCACTTAGAAGACAGTGGCAGAAGTTTCGATTAGCCTGACCTGCCCAGGGAGACTCATACACATTAAAAAAATAATAATAACAAGACAACCACAGAAAGAGACTGAAAGCATAGTACATTTGAAGTTACACAGTAGACTCTAGCCCAGTCAAAACTGATTTGAAAAGAGAAGTGAAATTTGAGAAACAACTTCATAAGAGAATGAAAATAAAAACACTATATTCATAAACTGACATACTAAACCAAGATATTCAGGATATCATGGACACTAAAAGGAGGAAGAGAGACTTTTCAAATGAAGGGAAATTTTCTATTCTGCAGCTGAAATTTCTTAATTAGAATATACCAGTTTAGATTTGAGTAGGAAGATGGGGAAAGGCATCTTGTGCAAAGGAAGGCAATGAGGTAATAGTGTGTGTTGGGGGGCTGTTGAAAGAACAATTTTTCAACACAATAATTTTTTTTAAATATTTATTTATTTATTATGTATACAATATTCTGTCTGTGTGTATGTCTGTAGGCCAGAAGAGGGCACCAGATCTCATTACAGATGGCTGCGAGCCACCATGTGGTTGCTGGGAATTGAATTCAGGACCTTTGGAAGAGCAGGCAATGCTCTTAACCGATGAGCCATCTCTCCAGCCCCCTCAACACAATAATTTTAAACAATTTTTCTTATAAAATTTTAATTTTCAGGTGAGGTTTTAGCAGCAAGACAGTAATAAGAAATGAACCTATTCATAATAGTATAAAGACGCTAAGAACATATAGAATTATTATGACATGTTAGGGGCATCTTTACTAAGTTTCTAAGTTACAGAAGAAACAAGGATTAATCTGACATTGCACTTTACAATTCTTTTCAGAATACAATCTGCTATTAAGAAATTTTAAGTATACCTAGAGGTGGCTGGCCAGGGACAGGTCTCTCTTAACTTAATCAGCAACAAAAAGCAAGCTAACATACCACCTACCCATCAGGTCAGGATTGTTTACCCTTTGACCACAGTGGGTATCTGAGTATGACTAAGTCATCTAAGAATTTCATTTAAATCAAGCACATGGCTGAAAATCAAGGTCTCACTAAGTCAATGATAAAATGAAATCAGGAGCTTTAACTTTGAAGGTTTAATTTATTTCTTTGTGAGAATACTATTGTATTTCAAAAAATCAGTAAGAGTTCAGAAACCCATGGTAGCTATCCCCTGAGAAGTAATTACTGTTCAGCTACCCAAAAGATACAAATGTATATTTCAGATTGATACTTCTAAGTCAGCAGAACCATTCACTCACCTGACTGCTTAATTAAAAAAAAATTAAGTCATAAGAACTCAAGTTCTGTGCTACCTAAAGCCAGTCATACTCTATATTCTGCAACTACTACAGAAGTTAAAACCTATGAAGGCTTACCTAAGCCTGATCTAAGCAAGAAGAAACCAAGTTCATTTGCAGTATATGGGGTATGAGCAAAAAAAGGTTCTGCTCATTTCAATCATTCAATGAAATCAACAGAATATTATTTACGGACTTCCCAATAAAAATTTCATGAGGTGCTTGGTGTGATCATTGAGTCAAGTTCATTGCTTTATGAAATGAGTCAGGTAATCAAGATAATATTCTTTGGAGTCATTTATGTGGAAGACTGAAACAAATATGAATGGATTTCAGTAAAATAACTAGACTGTAGAAACAAGAGATCTGTTAAATGACATATTCAGATAAATGACTTTATGATCTCAAGGCCCATCAAGACCAAACTTGAACTTGAAAATGTGAAAGGAAAAATAAAATCATGAGGGATGTTGACCTATTTAAAGAAGTATAGGCAAGATGCCCCGCGACCTCAGAAGGACAAAGCCGTCTCTAGGCCCTAGGACCCAGGGAAAAACCCCTGGCCCTTCCCTCACCCATCTCAGTTGTACTAGACAGCCAACTGGCAAGGCTCCTGCAGGAAGGCTGCTCCAATACTCCTAAATTGGACTCCAAAATCTACAATTCCTACTCTACCTCTAAACGCATCCATCCCCAGACATCTCAGTGGCTCCCTGAAACAGTGACTGCACAAATGCACCAAGAGGAGTTCCCTATGATATAGAGGGCAACTGTGAAGATTGGTCCAAGAAAGGATCCCTGAGACACAGACACTGACTACAAAGATTGGATCAATAGGCAAAGACACTGCCAGTACCAACTGGAGAAAGAGATGGGTAGGAGCCAAATACAAGAATACATTCAACAACCTAAAGAGCAATATGGCAACACAAAAACCTAATAGTCCTACAACAGAAAAATATAAACAAATAGATCAAGCAAACTGTTTAAACACTTCAAGACTTGAACATTGACATAGAGGCAATGAAGAAAACACAAACCAAAGGATTTCTGGAGATGGAAAGTCTGGATTAAACAATCAGGAACTACAGATGCAATTATACAACACAGAATACAGGAGATGGAAGAGAGAATCTCAGGACTTGAAGACACGATAGAGGAAATAGATTCAATGGTCAAAGAAATGATAAATTCAACAAATTCTTAAAAATACACAGGAAAGCTGGGATACCATGAAAAGACCAAACCTAAGGATAAGAGGGAAGAAGGACAAGAAGTACAACTCAAAGGCACAGAAAATATATTCACCAAAATCATAGAAGAAAACCTTCCCAACATAAAGAATGATATGCCTATGAAGGTACAAAAAGCTTACAGAACACCAAATAGACTAGACCAAAGGAAAAAAAAGTCCCCTTGCCATATAATAATCAAAACACTAAATATACAGAATAAAAGAATATTAAGATTTACAAAGGAAAAAGGCCAAGTAACATGAAGGAAAACCTTTCAGAATTACACCCAACTTCTCAAGAGAAATTCTGAAAGCCAGAAGGTCCTAGACAGATGTGCTGCAGACACAAAGAAACCATATAAAAAAGCAAAGCTTTCAATCACCATGACGGAGAAAACAAGATATTCCATGAAAAAATAGATTTAAACAATACCTATTCACAAATCCAGCGCTGCAAAAAGTATTAAAAGGAAATCTCCAACCCAAGGAAGCTAACTGCACCCATAAAAATGCAGGCAACAGATAACCCCACACCAACAAAACCCAAAGAACGAACACACACATACACACACACACACACACACACCCCACCGAAAAATAAAAGGAATAAAAAAAATAACGGGTTGTTAATTTCTTAATATCAATACACTCAAATTCACCTATAAAAACAGGCTAACATGAATATGAAAATAGGATCCATCATGAAACACACCTCAACCTCAAAGACAGACAATACCTCAGAGTAAAGAGTTTGGGAAAAGACTTTCCAGCCAAATAGACCTAAGAAACAAGCAGATGTAGCTATCCTATATCTAACAAAATCGGCTTCAAACTACAATCAGTCAGAAGAGATGGAGAAGGACAATTTATATAACAATCCATCAAGATGTAGTCTCAATCCTGAACACCTAAGCCCCAAATACAAGAGCACCCACATATGTAAAAGGAACATTTCTAAAGCTTAAATCCCACATCAAACCCCATACACTAATAGTAGGAGACTTCAACACCCCACTCTCACCAATGGACAGGACAAGCAGACAGAATCTTAACAGAGAAATAAGAGAACAAATGCCATGACTGAAATGGAATTAACAGACATCTACAGAACATTCCACCCAAACACAAAAGAATATACCTTCATCTCAGCACCTAATGGAACCTACTCTAAAATTGAACACATATTCGGTAACGAAGCAAATTTAACATATACAAAAAAAATTGGAGTAACCCCCTGTATCTTATCAGATTACCATGGCTTAAATTTTTTAAAATTCAACAACACTAATTTCAGAAAGCCTACAAACTCATGGAATTTGAGCATTGCTCAAATGAATCACCCCTGGGAAGCAATAAAGAAAGAAATTAAAGACTTCCTGAAATTCAATAAAAATGAAGACACAACACACCCAAATCTATGGAACATTATGAAAGCAGTACTAAGAGGAAAATTCATAGCACTAAGTCCCTACATAAAGAAAGTGGAGAAAGCTCACACCAGTGACTAAACAGTACATCTAAAAGCTGCTCTACAACAAAAAGAAGCAGACTCACCTAGGAGTAGATTACAGGAAATAATCAAATTGAAAGCTGAAATCAACAAACAAAATACAAAGAATCAATGAAACAAAGAGTTGGTTCTTTGAGAAAAATCAACAAGATACACAAACCCTTATCAAAACTAACCAAAAGGCACAGAGAGAATATCCAAATTAACAAAATCAGAAATGAAAAGGGGGACATAACAACAGGCATCGAGGAAGTCCAGAGAATCATTAGGACATATTTCGAAAACCTGTACTCCACAACACTGGAAAATGTAAAAGAAATGGACAATTTTCTGGATAGGTACTAGATAACAAAATTAATTCAAGACCAGATGAACAACTTAAATAGATCAACAATCCCTAAGGAAATAGAAGAAGTCATCAAAAGCCTCCCAACCAAAAAAATCCCAGGGCCTTTTTCAGCACAGAATTCTACTAGAATTTCAAAGAAGAGCTAAAACCTATCCTCCTCAAATTGTTCCACGTAACAGAAACAGAAGGAACATTTTCAAACTCTTTTTATGAGGCTGCAATTACCCTGATACGCAAACCACACAAAGACTCAACTAAAAAAGAGAATTACAGACCAATCTCCCTCATGAACACTGACACAAATACTCAATAAAATACTGGCAAACAGAATCCAGGAAAATATAGAAAAAAAATTATCCACCATGATCAAGTTGGCTTCATCCCAGATATGTAAAGATGGTACAACATACAAAAATCTGACAATGTAATCCAGTGTCCGGGACCAGCCCCTACCCTGGAAAGAGGTATTTTTGTCAAGGTTGGTCCTCAAAAATCCACCAAATAAACTGAAAGAAGAAAAAAGAAAAAAAAATGATCCTTTAATTAGATGCTAAAAAAGCCTCTGACAAAATTCAACACTCCTTCATGATAAAGGTCTTGGAGACATCAGGGATATAAGAACGGATATAAACATAAAAGCAATATACACCAAGCCGACAGCCAACATCAAATTAAATGGAAAGAAACTCAAAGCAATTCTGCTAAAATCAGAAACATGACAAGGCTACCACTCTCACCATATCTATTAACATAGTTCTTGAAGTTCTAGCTAGAGCAATAAGACAACAAAAGGAGATCAAGGGGATACAAAAATTGGAACAAAAGAAGTCAAACTTTCACTCTTTGCAGATGATTATATATATAAAAGTGACCCCAAAAATCCTACCAGGGAACTCCCACAGCTGATAAACACCTTCAGTATGTGACAGGATACAAGATCAACTGGAAAAAAATCAGTAGCCCTCCTATATACAGATCATAAAGGGCTGAGAAAGAAATCAGAGAAACATCACCATTTACAATAGCAAAAACCAACAAAATATCTTGGGGTGACTGTAACCAAAGAAGTGAAAGACCTGTACAAGAACTTCAGTCTTTGAAGAAAGAAGGTGATGGACATTATCAGAAGATGGAAAGATCTCCCATGTTCTTAAATACGTAGGATAAACATAATAAAAATGGCAATCTTACCTAAAGCAATCTACAGATTCAATACAATCCCTTATCAAAATCCCAACACAATTCTTCACAGACCTCAAAAGAACACTACTTAACTTCATATGGAAAAGCAAAGGATAACCAGCCTGTAATCCATGACCCCAGAAAAGCTAGGTTACAAGGAGAACCCTGAGAGGCATACATGGACTCCCCTGGAAAGGGGAAATTGATAAGAACTCTGCAGAAAATTGAGAGCTTAGGGGTAGAGAAGGAAGGGTGGAAGGGGAGGGGGAGGGAAAAAGGGAAGTGGGGAGTTCATGAGGGAACTGGATGGCCAAGATGGGGGAAGGACAGAGAGGGAGAGCAAGAAAAGAGATATCTTGATTGAGGGAGCCATTATGGAGCTATCAAGAAACCTGGCACCATGGAAATTCCCTGGAATCCACAAGGATGACCCCAGCTGAGACCCTAAACAACAGTGGAGAAAGTGCCTGAAGTGGCCTTCTCTAGTATTTGGATTGATGGCTCCCTTAACTGTCATCATAGGAAATTCATCTAGCAACCGATGGAAGCAGAAGCAGATTCACAACTAGCACTGGGCCAAGCCATCAGAGTCCAGTTGAAGAGAGGGAGGAGTGATAATATGAGCAAAAGTGTCAAGACCATGATGGTGATACCCAGAGATAGCTGACCTGAGCTAGTGGGAGCTCACTGATTCTGGACTGACAGCAGGGGAACCTGCATAGGACCAAACTAGACCCTCTGAATGTGAGTGACAGTTGTGTGACTGGAGCAGTTTGTGGGAACAGAATTGATCCCTACTGCTTGAATTAGTTTTGAGTTCATTCTTTTTGGAGGAATACCTTGTTCAGTTTAGATATAGGAGGGCAGGGCCTTGGTCCTGCTTGAAAGTGCCAAACTTTGTTGACTCCCCTAATCCTCTCTGAAGAGTGGATGGGGGTAGGGATGGGGGAAGGTGAGGGAGTGGGAGGAGGGGAGGGAGAGGGAACTGAGATTGGTATGTAAAATAAGAAAAGATTGTTTTAAAAAACTAAATACTAAAATGTATAGGCAATTCCTGCTAAAAATAAGTAACTAGCAGATCACACCAAATAATACCACCATTTCTTATTGTTAACTCACTCAGTACAAATTTTATCCGAGATTGGATAGGCCATGGGCCTAGGGGAAAACCCAATATAGCAACCAAATGACTCCTAATGACATTTCTGCTATACCCAAACACCAGTGCTTTGCTCATCCATTAGAGAAGCTTCCTCTTGTAGTAGATGGGAACTAATAGAGTAGGACCACAACTCAATAATATGTAGAAAATGAGAGATTTTGGTATACTCAGTTCCAAATGGGATGTCTTCATCAAATTCCTCCTCTCAGGGCTCAGGGAAAGATTGTAATTGTCACAGGGGATGGTTGACTACATGGAAACAGTGCTTTCCAGATACAACAGGACTGGCTGATGCACGTATGAACTCAGAGACTCTGGCAGCACACAGGTTCAAGACAAACATGGTACCAGCACTGAGAGGGAGAAGTGAACACAGGTTCCCACCCCTAATCAAAAATCTATCTACAATTGATATCCATTTAGCAAAGGAAAAATTAGTTTTCCCCAATGAAGTCTCATTGGGTATATTAATTACACTTCTGGGTAGTCAACATGACCGGCATTAGATGGGCAATATAAAACAAACTCAATGGTATTTTCGCAGACATTTTGTGTAATATTGCTTTGCTTGCACATTTTCTGTCTTACTAGGTTTTTGCCTACATATTTTGGTTTCTGTTTTTGCAGGGTGTGTGTTTCCTTTGTTTTTTTTGGAGAGAGAAAGGGCATGGAATTGGGCAGATGGAGGGGTGGAGGAGCTGGAGGAAGGGAAAAGCATGCTCAGAATTTATTACACGAAAAAAATTTTTTTCAGTTAAAAAAAGTAAAAAAAAAAGAAAAGCAACAAATTTAAGGGTAAAAAAGCAAACAAAGGGAAAGAAATGTCTTCTTTCTGAAAGTTATTTTTTAGTGGCTGTTTCTATTAACAATGTAAATTATTGCTGAGCATTAGGTAGTAATTATATATGTCACTTTTAAGTTAATTTTTTTGCTAATGTGAGAACTACATGTCATTGTCTGTGTTAACTTTTATTCTGAAAGGGAAGCTCATGAATTAGATTGCTCGATTTTAAAAAGCAAATACAAGTCTATAATGGCATATTATTAATATCTCCATTTTTCATAAGCTCATTTGGTGTTAAAACTTAACCTGGAATTACTTACAGATTTCATTTAGCACATCACAATGACTAGCATATGCTTTACTACAAAAATAGTAATGTGTTTTATTCTAGGACAATGTGATAGACCTTGCTAAGAAAATAAAATTTCTATTGCCTTTTTAAATCCAAAAATTCTGAATTCTCCGATACATTCGGACTGAATAATACTGTTGTATGTCTTTGGTAAAATCCTTTCTGAATCATCTCCTAGCTCAGAAATTCTTTCTCACGGTTCATTTACGGATAAAACACACTACATTTTTGATAGTGCCGTGGATGTGGTATTAAGTTTGTATATTTAAATGACAATGGCTCATATATTTGTATGTTTGGTCCCCAATTAGAACTGGGAAAGATTAGGAGGTGTGGCTTTGTTGGAAGAGGTATATCATTGGTGAGTGGGGGTGGCTTTTGAGGTTTCAAAAGCCCACACCACTCCCAGTTAGTTTATTGCCTTGTGCTTGTGGATGGAGATATGGACTCTCGGTTATTATCTGGGCGGTGGTTGCGTAAGTCTTTAATCCCAGCACTCAGGAGGCAGAGACAGGTGGAACTCTTTGAGTTTGAGGCCACCCTGGTCTACAAAAGCTAGTTCCAGGATAGGTTCCAAAGCTACAGAGTGGTCATGAGCTCTCAGTTATTGCTCCAGCACCTACCTGCCTGCCTGCCACCATGCTCCCCACCATGATGGTGATGAAAATGATTTCTTTTATAAGTTGCCATGGCCCTGGTATTTTATCACAGCAATAGAAAAGTGAGTACAACAGTTGGCTCTAGGGGCCACTTTCATCCTGTCTGTATTTTCAACATTTATACAAACTATATGTCTCCCTAGGACACATAGCTTCTTAGTATGTTTTGGCAATACTTAAGACTGAACTCAGAAGAATGCACAGCTTAAAAGAACAAAAGGACTTCTCTAGACTCTGGAAGACTCCAATGGACTTATCATTGCATTTCTTGCATTCTATCCACTTATGTGTAGTAATTGGACCTATTCATAAATCCTCAGTGATTAGCTTAGAGCCTGTATTCAGTCATCAATATTCATTAAATGAAAGAATGAGAGCAAGATGTTTGGTTGATAAAAAGTATGCTTTTTATCATTTAGCAATGACTAAATGCATTGTAAAAAGTAATTTTTTTTTTCTTTTGGGTTTTTCGAGACAGAGCTTCTCTGTGTAACAGCCCTAGCTGTCCTGGAACTAGCTCTTGTAGACCAGGCTGGCCTTGCACTCACAGAGAAATCCACTTGTCTCTGCCTCCCAAGTACTAAGATTAAAGGTGTGTGCCACTACTGCTCAGTCTGTAAAAAGTAATCTATCTATCTTTTCTTTTTTTTTTTTTCTTGAGACAGAGTTTCTCTGTAGCTTTAGAGCCTATCATGGAACTAGCTCTTGTAGACCAAGCTGTGTAAAAAGTAATCTTAAAGCAAGGCTGAGGAACTTGTACTTGTGTTTTGCATTTTCAAGTGGTATAATCGGGAAAAAAAACAAAACAAAAACAAACAACAACAACAACAAAAAAAAAGACCTTCTTAATCACATATGACAATCCAAGCTGGGAGCAGAGTTCTTAATTTGATGAGGAATGCAATCAAGAGCAAGATAATTTGACATTTGTAGTGCCAGGTAAAATGGAGAACAGGTGCTCAAGGCTTCACAATAATAAAGACAAGAGGATAAACCTAATCATACCTTTTAAGACTCTGCTCTCCACGAAACCATGTCTATTTTCTTATAGTGGATTTGAACATCTTCCTCTCCTGCTTAAAATCCTCTGACGGTTGTTGATCTAATCCTATCACTTTTCCTTTAGTAAAAGTAGCATTCTTACCATCTCTACCCAAATTATTTTTCAATTGTATCTTATAAATATATCACCTCTCAGATTTCCTGCTAGGTAATCTCTCCCTACTATACTAAAATGTTGAGAGATATTTGATCACTGTGTCTGTCCTTCTTCACTTGCCTTAAGGCACCTTCTGATTGGTTTAATAAGGCTAAGCAGGGCTTCTGGGAAGAGAGCAACCCTGGAAGGAAGAGAGGCTGAATTTGCCAGCGACATGTGGAGGGGGGTCAGACCTACTGTATGGAGGAAATTCATCTTTATACCACTATGTGTCCTTTAGTAGTATACAATTGGTTCTCAGTTCTTCAACAGGTGTTGAACTATACTTAGGGAACGGGAACAAAAAAGCAGGTAGATTTTAGACTAATTTATAAAATATCTAAACTGATGACAAGAATTTTCAAAGTTACTGGATAATCACAAGTTATAAATGTTAAAGAGACAACTACTGTGCTATGTAGAAATTATAACTTAATTCCTTTTATAATCCTGATTCCATTTATAAAATCCTAATCAAGTCAAAATGTAATGTGATGAACTACCCAATCTACATAGATACTACATAACAGCTTTTTTCAATTATGCTTTCTCATCAGTGGTGGTTCATGCCTATAAATCATAAGAACTCAAGAGGGTGAGGCAAATAGAATTCGAGGGCATACTGGACTACATAGTTCCAGGCCAGTCTGAGATACAGGGTGAGATCTCCAAATCAAAAAGAACAAATATTAGTAAATCCTTAAGTTATATCATCTCTTTACTTTTCAATAATCTGAGTCACTTTAACATGGTCAATAACTCTACCACCAAAACCACACAAATAATCAACAAGCAATGAATTTGCTATTGTAAGCAAACTAGCTGTTCTGAGGCATAACAGGTTAAAGACAACTCCCAGCCATGATCATATGGTGAATATGGTGCCAAGTATTCATTATATAAAAGCATTATAAGAACATGCTATACTTGATTTCATTCCTATTTCTCTTCATATATATTTTACCTGGTTTTAGAATGAGGTAAAATAGTACAAATAAAAGATTGCTGTAAGAAAGTACACAGACATGTTACCTTGTCTACTCATAAAATTTGGATTTAGGTTTGAAAGGACTCAATTAAATCCATCGTTTTCCATCTATCTTTTGTGTATGAATATTTATGCATATATCTGTGTAGATGCTCATGCACATGCATGTTCATGTCAGGTGTCTTTCTCAAAAGGTTCTTCACCTGTACTTTGGGACAGGGTCTCTCAATGAATATGGAGTTCATCAATTCAGCTTGGCTGGCTGACCAAAGAACTTCAGGGTTCTGGTAGTCTCTGCCAGCAAGTGCTGAGACACCAGCTGTCATACCCAGGCTTTTGACTTGGCTTCTAAGGATCTGAACGCAGAACTTCATGGTTACACAATGGGAAATTTACTTACTTAACCATCACCCCAGCCCTCACTTCTCATATTTTTTTTTCACCAGAATTCCCTATCTTTTGATAGTGGAATATCACTATTTAAAAAGAAAAACAAAACAAAAACTGTTCAAAAATATTACTTCTAAGTAGAACCTGACAATGATTTACTAGTAGTCAAAGTAAGTCACTAAGAATTTATACAAACATTGAAAGTGCAAACAGCTAAAATATGGAGAACAATTATAAGACAATTAAAACTCTGGAAAACTGACATTTCAGGCAATTCCCTATATTAACTTTTCTATAACAATTATTCTGTGATATTTTTCCTTCAGTGACTAAAAGCAGACATTTGATATTGAGAAGAGCAGGAAAGCATTAGAAAGTGAATCTTCTGCTGTACAACAATTTATAACTTTATTCCTTTTTAAACCATAACAGGCTATTTGGAAGGGAACTATATTTGCAGATTCTCATATTTTGCTAGACTTCTGAATGATTTTGTTTTAATGTGGACATAATTCTAAGGGGAAAAAGTATTTGACAGTCAACACCCCGACTCCGGCAAGAGTTCAGTACAATTTTAGAAAGTACTTACTTAATCATTTCAAAAAGCTTTGGGTCTGAAACCTTGATATTTCGTGCCATATTCCAGGAAAGATGAACCATGGGTACTATTGACTTCACACTTTGCAATTTGTTCCATTCGTACCGTTCCACTGCCAACTTATACTGGCAGGCTGGAGGGGAGGGGGGATTAAAAAACAAAAACAAAATCTATCAAAAGATGTGAAGATACCCCCCGCCCCAACAAGGGTTTCTCTATAACTCTGGCTGTCCAGAAACTCACTCCACAGAACAGGCTGGCCTTGAACTCAGAGATCCGCCTATTTCTACCTCCCAAGTGCTGGGATTAAAGGCTTGTGCCACCACTGCCCGGTTTACAACAATAATATTTATGTTTTGTGATAATTTTTTCATCCATTATCTCATTTAATTCTTAGCATTTCCTTATTGATTTTATTTTCATCACTAGATGAAGAAATCAAGGACTCGAGAAATCAAGTAATTTGCCCAAGTTCACAAAAGCCAACTCCTAATCTAAATCCAGGTCTTTCTGGCTCCAAAGGCCACAGCTTAATCTCTAAAGATAGGCATAATTCAAATTGTATTTCATAAACCAATACAGGAGAAAAAAGAAAAATCTAAAAGAATGTATTTTTACTTAGGTTTTGTCTCCCTTAAAGAGGCCCCTTTATAAAGCAAAATCAAGGACTCTAAAAATTATTACAAGTATATCTTCCATGTATATAACTATATAAGCCTTTTATTTGCTAAGGACTTATGGTTTTAGATTCAATAGTTAACTAACATTTAACTTTTATAATAAAAAATTATAATAAAAAGGAGACATTTTCTTCTAAATACATTTATTAGTTTTTTTTTAAGGTCAAATCTTTTTTCAAGCATATTATTTTAAAATACCTGTAAGTGGACCAACATTCCAAGCAATGTTGTTGCACCAGCCAATAGCTTGAACCCAATGAACAGTGCCTGCATTTATCCAAACCAGATCTCCAGGTCGCTGAATAAACCTATACACTGGAACATTTGCTTCATAAAGATCTTCAAGATTGGGCCACCAAGAACCCATTAAGAAATTTAAATTATTTCTGAAATAAGAAAAACAGAACAAATGGATCAAGGGCTCTAATAAATTCTTTATAAAAGAATGTCAAAAGTTTCTTAATGCTAATTAATTTCAATAAAACTTAACTGATAGAGTAATAAAATATGCTGTATGCATGTAAAGACTAAAATTAATTACAGTAAAGTATAGGAAGACTTATCTAAAGATAGCATTACTTGCTTGAATTTATTTCTTCAAGATTCAAGTGAAAATCTGTAGCTACTTTGAAGTAGCACATATTTTTAACTTCTAATATCATTTTATTAAGTCCCCACTCTACTTTTAGTCGCTGAACCCTTCTCTTTTTCTTACAGTACCCGGAAATCACTAAAAGACAGAAGATGTAGATGAATTTATTTATATAAATAAGACCACTATATATAAGTACCAGAAACTCCACTCAATTTGAGAAAAGGTCTTTACTGCTGTTTTTACTCATAAGGAAAAAAAGGGGTAAAATTTGACAACTTCCATATGGTTTACAAGATCAGCTAATGAAGCACAAATAATAAAAACCAAGAGACAGATTTGGGGGTTCAACCTGAGGATCAGAAAGGCAAAGTAAGCAGTCAAGCCACTAGAAAGCTCTTACCTCTAAGAAATCCTCAGACTGAAAGAGAACAAGTTCCTGTTTCATCCTGGCATATATTTCTCTCTAGTGCAGAGGATTAAAGGCATGAGACACCACCATCTGGATCTTTTTCTGTATTGATCTTGTGTAGTCCAGGGAGGCCTTGAACTCACAAGAGATCCATCTGCCTGTTTCCCAAATCATGGGATTAAAGGTGTATGACACCACTGCCTAGCTTCTAGTGGCTTTGTTTTACTTTCTAGTCTTCAGGCAAGCTTTATTTATAAAGCATAAATAAAATTTCACTATAGCTCCCCGTTTTGCCTAAAATAATAAAAATAAAATTTTCTTTGGGTTCCCATAAGATTATCAGTGCTCCCAGTCAGCAGGAAGTAGCCCAGAAAAATACACCTACATTCTCAAAAAATGGATTATGAATGTTTGTCTTTGTTTAGCATGTAGGTTTCAAGTTGTTATGGATAATGGTCAGAAAAAAAGCTAAACAAAGAAGATTGGATTCAGGTGTTTTGTTCTGAAAAGAGAAAAAGGGGGATAAGCTATGGGATAATGCTCTGGTATACTGTAAAGATTTGTCATTCCTGAAAGGTAAAGGAGAAAACAGACTTCTTCAAGTTCTAAGTTTTTCTCTGACTACTATACATCCTAAATTGTGTGTTTGCAAGTTTGTTCTCTAAACAAATAAGGAATCTGTGATAAGGTTGAGCAACTACAGTTCCCTATAAAGCAAAGTTATTAAAACAAATCTTAAACCTATTTTAGTCTTGTGGTACCATCATAAAACTGGAGAAAACATTCTAACTAAAATCAGGCAAGCAACCCCAATTAATTAACAAGATATGGTATAAAGTAGAGCAAGTTACTTTGACAATACATTTGAATCTGTAAAATTCTATATCTAATTTTCTTGTACTGAATGAAATGTGTTAGTGAAGTCAATAGATGGTGATTATCTCTCCAAATTTAAAAAAAGATTTAGAGCTTTTAAAAAATTTTCAATTATGATACATGTCATAATTAACCAAGTATTTACAGCTAAGATTATTAAAGCAAAATTAGAAATTACATGTTAATATAAGGAATATGTGTATAATTAGTTTTCAAATTTCATAATACACACTTTCAGTAGCCCCTCCCTCTACATTTAACTGAAATAGGGGCAAAATACCACATATTAATGATATATGTTTTTAATTTTTATTTCATAATAATTTTCTAATTTTATTACTAAATGAAAATATCAGAAGCTTACATAATTGAGTACCTTTTAGAAAACAAGAAAACAGTTATATCTAGATATATTAAATTTAAATCAATTAAAAAGCACCCAAAGCCCTTCTTAACACAAAACAAAACACATAAAGGATGGCTATTTCTAGTATCTTAATGAATGAAAAGATTCACTATATATATTCTTGAAACAAAACCTGAAGCAGTAATTTAAGTTTTATAAAAAGCCTTTTTAAAAAAAGATGCCAGTTTTAAAAAGAATTTATATCATGACAGGGCAAAGAGTAATATGTTCAAGCTTGAGTTATTCCTAATAAGCACGTTCACTTACAGAGTTTCCTTCACTTTCTGAAAACATTTATGAATTTTTTTCTATGAATGTATGCCTTATAAATAAGTACTTGAATATATCATTTTAAAAATGAAACTAATAACTCAAAATTTCTAACCTCTAAGCACATGCCTACTACTATATTTCACAGAGTGGTTTCATGATACCTTTAAAAGTTTTCTCATAACGTAATAGGTTTGGAATCAATTTAACACAAAATTTTCCACTAAATGGTAACTAAAAGCTGAGTGTATCATTAGGCTATCGAATTTGGTAAGTTGTCCTTTATAATACTGTATTATAATAATTATGTTTAAATAAAATTGAGTTTGAAAACCTACTTTTCACAGAAGTCATTCAAAACACCCCAGTAACCTTCAGGAACAACAAACCATTCACAGTCACCTGGGCCAATATTTATATTAACTGAACAGAAGTTATTATTTTCTTGATGACCTAAAAGGCAAAAAGAAAAATAAATCAACATACTATTAATTCTATAGAAAATAAGTCTTTAGACATGAAACCTTTAAAATGTTAAATAGAGAATGTTAAAGATTCAGTTCTTTATAGTTTTAAGTCTGGCTTTATGACTGAGTTAGGTCAAGTACTCCTAACTTATTCAGTAAGGGCTAACATGGAAGGCAAAGTAGAGTTTAGGCTCTGATAAGTTACCTGGCTCAGTTATAACATTAACCAAAGCAAGCTGTAAAGCATGTTTAGCTCACCTTCCCTAGAAATAAGAATAAATATTAACAATTTCTATAAAATTGTTATTTTGAAGATAAATGAAATATTGATTAGAATGGTGTCTAATAAACAATATACATTAGTTGTAGATGCCATTACTTTTTTCTTTTTCATTGTGAACAAAGTCTGGCTTTAAAAACATAGCTACTTAGGCCAGATATATGCCTCAGTGCTTAAGAGTCCATTGTGCTCTTACAGAGGACTTGGACTGGTGGCAGTAGAAAACAGTAAAATAGAGATCCTCCCTCTTTCTCTATACATGAAGATCAACTTTATTAGAACACACAGAGATAGTCATAGGTTGACTGTCATGAAATAAATTCCAAAAGAAAGGTAACTTAAAGTTAGTAGACATTTGTAGTGTAATACTTTGGATCTTGCCTTCCCTGCATTGCTGGCTAACTGATGAGTTTAAAACACAAAATTTGTATTTTTGGTGTAGTACCCAGGTCCCTATTTTTTCTAGATGGAGGAAAAGTGTTATTATTTTGTTTTATTTTCACTTAACTAAGGAGTCACCAAGGAACTGAGGCAAGGACTTCTTGCTTCATGTCATCTCAGGGCAAGCAATATAATGGTACTCAGTAGTTACTTTCTAAGTATGTATTTGGAAATGCCCCACAGTATGGATCCTAAATAAAAATGAGCTCTAGTTACAGTCAGAGCTACTAAATAAACCTTAATTGCCTATACAAAATTATTTAAGAATAAAGCCTAAACACAACCCTGTAGTTTAAAATATACAGTCTGATTGTAAAGTGATAGCTAAAACAGCTATCACCTGTACTTATGTAACTCCAGAACAACTTTAATACAAGACACACGAAAGTGTTATTTCATATATTGTACTGATTAAACTATACACATTTCTTGTAAGACCATGCAATCTAATACAAAAAGACTTTTTAAAATGTGAGTTGGAAGCGGTAGCAATTGCAGAGTATACACTAGATTTCAAATATATGGTATAAAAAATGTGAAACATCTTTGTAATTTTGTATTGATTATATGTTCATATTTTGGGTGTTAAAGGGAAAAATTAACTTCATTTACTCTTCATATTTTAATGTATCAAAATGACTTTTTAAATTATATATAATTTGTATTATATTTCTATTGAACACCACTACCTTCAAGGAATTCTTCAGGTAATTCCTTTGAGAGAATAGAAGAAAAGTTGTTACCAATGACCTCAGACAGGGGATTACTACATAATATAAAGAATAAAAAATATTAAATTAAAACTGCTTTGAAATTGCTGTCTTTCAACCCAGACAGAATGAGTATTAAGAAATCAAGAGACAAAAAGTGCTGGTAAGGACACAGGAACCCTTATACACTTCTGATGGCAATGTAAACCAGTATGGCTACTATGGAAATCAGTATAGAGATTCCTCAAAAACTACAAGCACGACATCTGGATTTTCACACTGTAATGTTCACACTGACTGTTGCACTATTTATACATAAATACATAGATAAAATACATAGATACATAAAATACATAGATAAAAGAAATTAAAGAAACCATACTACACCTACAGAACATGAATTATACTCAGCTGTAAGAACGAAATTACCACACTCACAGGAAAATAGATGGAATTGGAGATTATTATGCTATGTGACATGAGCATGTTTAAGAAAGACACATATCACGTTTGCTTTTATGTATGAAATCTATTTTTAAATTAATATTAAAATGATTTAAAGAAGATAACAAAATGCTTTCTAATGCAGGTACTTAGCATTCCTCAGAGCCTTCTGATCCCCCCAGCAAATAAAAATGTACAAGTGGGACATGGGAGTCCAGGGCCAGTGACATTGCTCGGCACATAGAAATGTTTGTTATTAATCAAGCAGGACAAGCAGAGTTCAATCCTCTAGATCCACATGGTAAAAGGACAGAAACTGATTCTGGCAAGTTATTTCTGACTTCCACATGTATGCCATGGCACATATATGCAGGCTTGTGCAAGCATATGTGGACATACACAATAACTGCAATAAAATATTAAAAAATATTCAGAACTGTATAGGCACAAGCAACGAATATTCTCCATACTTATTCTTTCCTAAGATTTATATTGAAAAATTCTTTTCAACTAGGGCATATTATTTGCAGAAAATAGTTCAAATTGGATGGTTTTTAAAACAGAATCTATCTGATACTAAAGACAGAAGAAAATGAGTTCAAATAGCTTGTCCAATATTTATATTGCTGTCTAACGATGGAACAGAAAGTAGAATATGGTTCTCTTGCCATTGATGCCAGAATTTTTTGCCCTTTATCAAACTATGAAATGACACGAGAATAAAATGGCAATAAATGGTTTTAATACATAAGATTCCCCTGGAAAACAATTTGTGTTGTTTGTTGGTTTAATAATATTCTTTCTTAGATCTAATATCTCCAAAGATGGAATACATAGTCTACAAAAGAGATTCATCTGGACAGTCAGAGATAGCAACCAATGATCTCTATTAGTCAAAAGCAACACGGTTCTATTTTGAAATGATTCTTAAGCTATGATTCATTAAGGTGACAAAGAAAAAAAGCAGTTTGGATTTTAAGCTAGGTTTACTTCAAGTAAAAGACTGAAAACATGACAGAGATATGCAACCTATAGGTACTTTATTTCTTATCAGTAACTGTACTAATTCATTGATGCTAGGATTATAGGGATTGCTAAATATTTCAAAATATTACTCTGCAGTTTCACGTCAATCCATGGGCCCCGAAGAAGAAAATACATTAGTGATAGATGGAAACATGAAAGCTGAAAACCAAACCACTTGACATGAATAAAACAATTCAAAGAAAGAATATGACTTGCAAAAGTACACAGTGTAACTGGTGGCAAAGTCCACAGGATGAGTCCAGTAACTGCTTCATATTAAATGTTTTTGAAACTATCATTAAACTATCATTTGCAACCTAACCAGAGGATTGTAATCACAGTTTCTTTTAAAAACTAAACAGAAAGGAAAATGTATTCTTCAAGTGAGGCTGTTTTCACATACATGACATGTACTAGGCCATGATATAAAGTAAGGACATTCTACATTATGATTGTGATTTTAAAAACTGTTACAAAACACTGTACACATGCCATTCTTAGAAGTATGCAGAAACAACAGTTGTTGGACCACAGGGTGCTTTAATGAACTTTTAAGAACAAAATACTAATACCAGATTTGAAAGATATCAAAGGGGAAAAAATTTTGACCTAAGTCCTGTTAAAAGCATCAAATCGTATAAAAATAATCCTTTTTAGTTCTATTCATTTTATTTTTTTTTCTTTTTTCTTTTTTTGGTTTTTCGAGACAGGGTTTCTCTGTAGCTTTTTTAAAGCCTGTCCTGGAACTAGCTCTTGTAGACCAGGCTGGCCTCGAACTCACAGAGATCCGCCTGCCTCTGCCTCCCGAGTGCTGGGATTAAAGGCGTGCGCCACCACCGCCCGGCAGTTCTATTCATTTTAAACAGAAAGATTCTGATTCTCTTCATATGCATTATCTTTTATGATATATGAAGTTTACCTGGCGTTCTGCTTCCTGGAACTTTCATATATAGTTGAACTGTGTTCATGCCCAATATAGTATGACCAACATGGCTTAGAAGATTTCCTGCTGATACGACACGCACAAAAGCAGGAAGTTTAGTCAGTTCATGTAACTGCAGCTTCCACCTATAAAGAAAAAAAAAAGAGTAATGCCCTGCTTTTATGTTCCAATGAGAAAAAAAAATCTATAAACATTTTACTTTCAAATAAGAAATAATGGAATATCTAAATTAACTTACCAATGAAAAATATCATTAAAATTATAGACCTAGAACATAATGAAAAATTACCTACCATAAAGTTAAAGTTTCAGTGGAAAAAGAAGGATATAACAGTCTTAAATTAAAAAAAAATAATTTAACTGTAAAGTCTAGTAAAATTATTTAGTTTATCTTACATCGATTTATGAAAAAATGATAAGGAATAAAACAGAAGAGATTGTAAACAATTCTGAATCAGAGCAAGGACACGTCTTTGCATCAGTTCACAGAACTATCACAAGGACTTAAGGACTTACTTTTTGTCATCAGACAGGTCAATGTTGGTCCCAAACTTAATGGTTTTAAAGGGTCCTTTTCTTCTTTTCCCAGAACTTAAAAAGAAAGAAGCAAAATTACAAGTGCATCTTTTAAACAGAAATATTAAGTAGAAATGAAAAATGACTTACTTATCTGATGACGTAGATTCATTATCAGAATGGTCTTTATGGTGACTTCTTTTCTCATTTTCTTCCTAAAAATTAGTAAAAAGCATTTTAGCTTAGTATTCCACATATTTGGTGAATCTTTCCCCCATGCTACTAAATGACAGATTCTCACATTAGCTCTATTTGCAAGGAGAGAAAACTGATGCAATTCACTGTAATTTAATGCAATTTGTAGGACAGGTTTTAGTTTATAGAAAGTGGCTAGTGTATGTCAACTTGACAGAAGGTAGAATTATCTAAAAGGAGGGAATCTCAACTGAGAAAATGTTTCTGTAAGATTCATTAAGGCTGTGGGGCATTTTCTTAATTAGTGACTGATGGGGTAGGGCCTAGCTCATTGTGAGTTGTGCCATCTTAAGCTGGTGGTCCTGGGTTCTCTAAGAAAGCAGGCTGAGCAAGCCAGGGAGAAGCAAGTCAGTAAGCAGCACCACTTCATGGCCTCTGCACCAGCTCTTGCCTCCAGGTTCCTGCCTGACTTCCTTTGATGATGTAGTAAGTCAAATAAACCCTTTCCTCCCCACGTTGCTTCGGTCATGGTGTTTCAATTCAGCAACAAAAACTCTGCTTAAGACAGTAACCCAAATACATAATTTCATGTAAAAAGGTTGTCTGGACTAAAAACGTGAACTCAGAGAAACATTTTAAATATTTTTGAAGAGATAAGCAAATCTAGTAAACTAAATTAAATTTCCTGTGCAAAAGATATGAACTCAACTCAGCACAAGGCAGTATTAGAGAAGTATTTCAAACTCACTTCTGTGGATGTTTTATCTCCAGTTTGTGGAAGAACTCACAAAGCTCTCATTATGATACATGATTTTAGTAATGTTTCAAAGATATAACAACTATATGGGGCTTTTAATAATAATTTTGATGAGTTTTAAATTTCAGATTTTAAAATTTCTATATGTTGAAATGATTCCTCTCAGTTTATACCTCTTCTTCAGTATTCTTATATGAACTAAGACTGGAAGGAAGAACACAAATACTTCCTGAAAGAGTTGTCTACCTGATCTGGCAGAAGAAAAGAATAAATGCAAGTATACAAGATGAGAAATACTTCAAACATAAAGCAAATTCAAGACAGGTCTAGCCTTCAAGTCAGGATTCTCAATAAGGAACTTTGTTTTCCAGGAAATATCTGACATAGCTCTTTTTTGAACAGACAGACACAGATGTTGCTAAATATTTTATAACACACACAACAGCCCCCACAAACGAAGAAATATTCAACTCAAATTGTCAATAGCAGTTTTCCCCACTTTAAGTATAAATGTCCCAGATAACCTGAGAAACATTTACTAGGCAATACTTACTTACTGAATCAACTCACAGGTTTGTTTAAAGTAAACTGGGTAGCACTTATTATTATGTTTTATGTAACATAATATAGTCTGATGACATCTACTTTCAAAACTTCAAAATGAAATAATTTTAAAATCTCTAAAAATAATCTCCAGGATGCAAACACTTACTCTCAATGATTCTTGGAATGAGGATGCTTGGTACTGAGCATATTTAGCAATTGTAGTATGAGATCTATTACTTTCACAATGCCAGATTTTCTTGGTTCCAGTAGGGTCCCAGTTTTCATCAGCTGGTTGTAACAACTGTGTTCTCACTTCTACCATATGTTCATTGTTAGCTTCCACCAAAGTTTTAGTAGAGAAAAGTCCCAGGTCTTTATTACAAGTAAGCCATAAATAAATAAAAGAAGTCAACAAAAGAAAAACAAAAATGCATCCAACAAGCTCTCCTGCCCCTCACCGTTTTTTTAAAGAGAAAGCATTTTATAGTAATATATCCAAGTTCCCCTAAAAATTGACTAGGTCATCTATACACTCTGAAGGCCTAGGTATTCCCAATGCTCATGGTGTTCCAACAAAGAAAGAGTCAAGAGTCCAATGGTCAAACTTTTCATGTACTTAATCTGTGTGGGCACTAGCAAATACCAATGGGGCTATAGTACAGTATTTGAAGAGTACACTAAATTTCACTTACAATTTTATATTCAATTTATATTTTTTATATACAATTTATATTTTTCCTAGTAGTAAACATAACCTACTATTATAAAACTAGATAAAAGTAAAAAAACTACACTAAATCTCACTTACAATTTATATTCAATTTATATTTTTTATATACAATTTATATTTTTCCTAGTAGTAAACATAACCTACTATTATAAAACTAGATAAAAGTAAAAAAACTACTCCTAAAATGCCAGCAACCTACATCATCACCATTATGCATTCAAATCATGAACCTCAAGTAAAATTAATCATGATCCTCCATCCATATTAGAATAAAAATGTGTATATGTGAATGGTAGTGGGTGGTAACGATACTCTCTACTGGTGTTTTAAAAGGTTAAAAGACAGCATGCATAGAAAACATTTTTCTTTAAGCGTACCTAATTTAAGAGCTCCAGCAAGGCCACGTATTACTGTAACAGGGTTGTTTGGATTTGTACAAAATTGATGTAATGGAGGAAAGAAAGCATCACGTTTATTTTCCAACTGTAAAATTAAAATATGTGGTTATATCTCAGGAAAATATAGCTTTTAACTTAAATATTATGTCTCAGATTCATTGCCTATCAATCTATTCTTTCATGCATTTATATTTCTTTTCTATTTTCTAATACTTTCGCACTTGGTTTTAATTATGACTAGATAGTAACTAACCACATATATTTTTGTGTACTACACGTTGAACAAATTATGCAGCAGAAATTACATTTAAATTTCAAAACCAAAGTGCTTTAAGTATAATTGGACCTTAAAAAGGAAGAAAAACAAGGAGCAAGAGTGGGTAGGTAGGGAGATTAGTTCAGCCTCCATTAAGGCCTTCAGTCCAGCATCCCTGAGAGCAAGAAATAACAAAGTATGAGTTGGGTTGTAGGTTCATGATAGTGTTTCTGACATTCAGGGGGCTCTAGGTTTTATCTTCAATACTGCCCCTATTAAAACCAAAAAGTAAGAGTTAAAAGATCCTATATAGAAGCTGAGAGTGGTGGCAGTCACTTTCAATCCCAGTACCCAGGAGTCAGAAACAGGCATATCTCTAAGTTCAAGATCAGTTAAAGTGATAGAGTGAGTCCCTTTGACCAAAAATAAAATTTGTTTTTGCTTGGAGATATGGCTCAGTCATTATGAGCACTTATTGCTCTTGCAGAAGAAGGACCTGACCTTGATTCCCAGACCTATGGCTCACCTGTAACTCCAGCTCCTGGGGACACCTACAATTATATGTAATCAACTACACTCACTTATCTTCTATTCACATAATTAAAAATAAGAAAAATGAATCTTAAAAAGATTCTCTATGATTCCACACATTCTTGATGTAACATTACACATGAACTTAGATAAATAGTTTGGAAGTTTGCTAAAGGATAGAATATGAAGCTCAATGGTAGACTATTTAAAAAGCCTAGGATTCATCCCTAGCAGGAGGAAACCAGGCAACAAAGGAAACAATTACTGAGAGAAGAGACAGAGTTTGGTGGTACAATAGTTGTATTAGTATGTCAACACACTAACACTAGCACCACTACCCAAGTTAATTGACTGATCGATTATCCTGTCATGTGGATTAACATTGAGGGCATGATAAATGAAATAAGTTAAAAAAAATTGTCATAGAAAAAATTGTGGTTCCATTATATAAAGCAGTGAAATGCATGAAAACAGAATTGTGACAGCCAGGACTTAAGGAAAAGAGAATGTTCCATGGTTAGACACTCTGGCCAGAAAATAAATTCTCAAGAGAGATTATGTAACAACATGAGTGTGTTTAACACTACTTAACTATATACTCAGTTAGGGAAGAGATGGTGAATTTTGTCATATGCTTTAAAAACTCAGAGGAAGAAATCAAAATTTCTCGAACAAATTCAAGAATCATTTTCACAGATGTATGGCCATTAAACTATATCACTATAACTTTGTGTATTTAATTTTTTTCTTTCACATGGGAAGATAGTAGGAAGACATTAATACAGTAGCAGCAGGACTTATTTGTAAAAAACACAATTAAGAATTGCTTTTATAGCTGGGCAATGGTGGCTCATGCCTTTAATTTTAGAACTCAGGAGGCAGAGGTAGGCACATCTCTCTGAGTTCTAGGCCAGCCTGGTCTACAGAGCTAGTTCCGGGGCAGTCAGAGAGCCAGGGCTGTTAAAGTGAAAGCATGTCTCGAAAAACAAACAAAAATACCAAACACACACACACACACACACACACACACACACACACACACACACACACACACAGAGAAAGAAAGAGAAAGGATCTATGAAAAAAGTGAGTTTTAAATGATAAATAGCTTACAAAGATTTTTGGTGACACATATCTACCTATTATATATTTTTTAAATCTAGGCATGCTGGTCTTGATTTTAATTTTTACTTCATGTATATGAGTGTTTTGCCTGTGTATACAGATACCATGTGAATGACTGGTACCAAGAAGGTCAGATTAGGGTATCAGTTCTCCTGAGAGTTATGGGTGGTTGAAACACCATGTGGGTATAGGTGATGGAACCTGGGCCTTCTGGAAGAGTAACAAGTGCTCTTAACTGCTGAGCCATCTCTCCAGCTCCAATGACCACATTCTTAAAATTTTTTTTGCTTTGTTTAATTTGAAGGTATTTCTTTTAGCATTATGTATGAAACAGAATGAATGCTAAGGTCCAACAATTAGTAGATTTAAAACCCAGTTTACAAAAAAAAAATAAGCTAAATAATTTCAAGTAGCTTTGGTTTAATACTGCTCAAAATTAAGGCAGAGAAAGTATTTTCCACTTATTCTAGCCCAGCCTATAGTCAGAGAGGAACAATGGGTATATAGTAGCAATGTTATAGAGTACTTGACCAGAATATGCAAAGCCCTGGGTTTAGTTTCCAGCACAGCGAAACAACAACAAACAAAACAAAGCAAAAAAACAAATTTTCTAATATAATCATAGTTAATAGCTGAGCAGGTATTTTCGAAATAGCATAAAATCTTTTTCAATACATCTTTTATGTTGTTGCTTAATATCCACACTGCTGCCAATAACTGTAATATTTGCTAAAGAGTATCCATGATGACCTAAAAGACTTTTACAAGAGACAACTAGAAGTAAACATTGGTTTGGCTGAAATTTAGTCAGTCAATTCAGACTCACATAAATACTAGGAGTAGGTGGATTCAACTTGTCCTTTGGCAAGGGAGGGTATGGTGAAGATGGTGGTCTTGGAGGCGGACATTTATCCAACAAAATGCTACTGTTAGACAGGCCATTTTTACCTAGATTCCTTTAAAAATAACAAAAAAGAGAAAAAAATCAGCTTTACATTTACATAGAAGGCAAAAAAATTCTGAACTAACTTCTAATTAAGTGAATAGGCATTTTTATAAATCCATGAATTTTGGATCCAGTGGGAACAAGAAAAATTATTTCTGCAAATACTTATTTTGATTCCTATACCTTGCACTGAAGTAAAATAAAAGCACATATGGAGCATAGAAAACATTCCTTATTTTGTTTGTGATTTCTTTAATCTAAATACAAGAATAAGGTGTAATTTCCTTTCTATCATCAGAATTTTTCCCATTCAAGGTTAGTACATTAGCGCAACCAAGAAAAAGTCCCAATAAGTCAGTCATATTAATGGTTTCTTACTGTGCTTCAAAAATTATCTGCCTGTTAAAAGCAAGTCTGAAACAGACAGAAATTTCTCTAAAACAGATGCATATAGTCATCTATATAAGAGACTATAAAAATTGCCTACTTAACTACACTCATAGATCTTAATAGCTACTTAGATACCAGGTATTCATGTCATCTTCTGAACACTGCTTTAGAACACCTTAAGCCAGATATAATGAAACTTCATCTTAATAATCCAAAGTGGACAGAAAAGTAGAAAGCAAAGTTATGAAATAAGATGGCGACAGAGAAGATTCAAAAAACACATCATTTTAAATAGTTTTCTCCCATTTTGGAACAACCATACTTAGTAGAGAAATTATGGTAAAGTGTTTTGTGAGTAAACCAAATATTCTCTAAAAGGCTCCTAAACCATAGATCCCAGGTCTCCTAATGCCATGCCTGTGTGACTTTCTGGGTGCCTTATGCCAGTACAGGCTACTATCAATCAAACACCCCTCACTTGTAAGCAAGATTTCTTTAAGTTTCAGAAGATTGATCTCCAACATAAAGAAGTGACTTCCTATCTCATCATTTACAAATTCATGCCAAGACTGGTTGAAATAGCCCAGTGTTTTGGTGTATCTAGCTACTTATAACACAAAGTATCTATAATGAGGCAAAATTAATTTTATGAATTATGTTTAATACAAAACTATTAGAATATACTCAAGTGAATATCCTAATGTTCCCATCAGCAACAAAAAATGAGATAAAAGAGCATTATCCTTAACACACTAAAAAATACAATCAACTAGGTACCCCATAGCATAAAATTTTATTAACAAAAACTGCTCTTTCACATTGCTTATAACCTGTGGGCCATAACATAGCTCCAGAATCCCCCGCCTTTAAATGACATCTCTGCTTCTCCCTATTTTTTTTTTTGTTGCTGTTGTTAAAACAAATGTCCTGAGTGTCTAGAGAGAGTGAACAAGCCCCTGCTTTAGCAGAGTAGAAAGAAAACTAGAAAAGGAGGGCAGAGAGCAGATCAATTAAGGGAGATGCAGACAGAAGATAAGCATACTGGAAAGGAATCAAGGTACTGTGTTCTCCAGAGTCAGCTATAGCTATTGAACTGGACACTTAAAGGGGTTCAATGCTGAAGTGAATGATAGTAACTTGTAGACAAAAAGACTAATAATGCCTCTAAATTCAAAATTTTTAAGAAAGAATTTTAGATGTTCAGGAACCCTACTACATGATTTAATTTTTTTTTTTTAATTTAGAGATCTAATGTGTTAAACACTGACATGAAAAAAAAATCACATTAAATTAGGACTAGTCAAGTGTGGTGAAGCAGCACACCTTTAATTCCAGCACTTAGGTGGCAGAGGCAAGGCATCCTGGTCTCAGAGAGTTCAAGGCTAGAGAGAGCCTGCTCATGTCTCCCCTACCCCCACCTCCCCATCAAAAACAGTTAAGATTAGTGACAGTAGTTGTCATGTTGTAGGCCACTCAGGAAAATGATACCAGCAAGGTGGCCTAAACAAAGAAAATAATAAGAAATAGACATAATTTCTGCTTAAACTTATCAGTGTAAAAGTAATCACCTGATAGTTAAAAAAATTGACAGAAAATAATGACAATCAATGCATGATAAAACACAGGCCAGAAGACATTTAAACACTTCAACTCAAATATTTTTAAAAAAACTTTAGTATATTAAAGTTCCAGTGTCACAATTAAAGTGATAAATTAAGATTAATTAAAATTTATTTTAAACGAAATTCTTCCCAATAAGTTACCAATGAGTAGCAAATTTACTTTAAACTAATTCTTCCCCATAAGTTACCCATAAGCAGCAAGTTCTACAAATTGAAATTCAATTTTATATAAACAATTCACTAGTGACAAACACTTAATGGTAGATCCAGGATACAGTATAATAAAACAATCTAAACAGCAGAAAAGATAACGACACTTTTAGATAATAAATAAGACACACTAGTACTGGCAGTTAAATGGGAATTGTTTCAAATTTTAAAATAAAATTGTTATATTAAGTGGCCAATGTCAACAGACTCAATGCTTATATTTTCTATTTACAGAATGCTTATTTTCTGTTTTTTGATTAAACTTGCAACCAAATGAAGACCCTTTAAAAACCTGTATCACTGCCTCAACTTAAAATTTAGTGTATTAGAAAAGTATGCAGAATTCCTTGTGATTATTCCAAACAGTGTTAACATTCAAGATTTATTTATACACAGGGGATGACAAATACAAGTCAGGGAGAAAACTTAAACAAACGTGCCATGCACAATGAAAAGACCATTAAGAATCTCTATTTCCAAATACTACAGAAAGATGGTGTTAGCCAATCAGACTGATCCTTTGATGATGAGTACCTTTTCCCCCTTTAGGAGACTAATTTTCCTCTAAGTTTGAAGGTTTAGCCTTCCAAAACTAACATGAATATGCTTTTCCTTTCATGAATGGCTAACAGGCTGCCCTATATCTCTATTGTCCCTTACTTCTTTCTATTTCCTTTATAACTTCTTCTAGAGTCATATGTAGTATAAAACAGAGACTAACCTGATTGCTGATTAGATTTCTAGTCTAATATTTAATGGACCCTGTTCAAAACTAAAATAAACAATAGGCTCTTCAAGGCCTTGTTTTTTGGTCAAACGTGATTTAACTGAGTTTCATTTCCATCCCCAGAGCAGACAATAACACTGAAACCAGCAACTGTAGTAACCAGTAGAGGGCAGTAATAGCACGTTCAGACACACCCTCTCAGATTAAGTTACAGAAGTTTCATTCAAACATTACCAACCTTCCAAACTTTTACTTTGGATGACTGATTACATTATCTTTTATTTCCCAGATCTTGATCAGGTAAATTGTCAAACATTTTCACTCTGTGATTAACTTATCCCACACTAACCTGCAAGCTTTCAGAACTTCTGCTGAGCTGGGATATATGGACACAGACATTGATGGTATGATCTGAGGACTAGGTTTGTGGCTAACTAGAAGCAGATCTGTTTTAATGGGGCTTTGAGATTCTTCCATTCCTTCTCCATTAATTGTGTGCAGCCCACTGTGAGGGCTGTTAAGGCTGGTAACACTGTTTGTGGTTGTCTGCTCGGTGGATTTAGGAGAAGGTGTTGCTGTGGAAATGGCTGAAGATGGTGAAGAGGCAACAGAATTATCAGTCTTTGTATGGACAGTAGGGTGGATGCTATTGACTTTGTCACAGGTTCCAGGACCTACATTGTTATTAGCTTTTCCCATCAACAAGGCAGAGAGCTGAGGATTGTCTGAACTTAGTAAACCTGGTGACTTAGAATCTCCATGGCTAGGACTGCAAACAGCATCTGCCATCACCTGATGGACATGATTAGGAAGTCCCTCAACACCGGCAGTGCTGTTAGGTGTCTCTCCAGTATGCCTGCTTGTTTCAGGCACGGTCAATGTGTTTCCTGAAGGCTTGCTCTCTTTGGTTAAGGTAATGCCTTGTTGTCCACCTGAGGTAGCAGTGTGAGAGGAGAGGTGATTGAGAGCAGCCCCCTGTGTTACTGAATTGCTAGGCAGGGTGGGATGTCCATTCTGATTCTGAATACCAGAGCCAGCTGCCTGGAGATGCTGGGAAGGCCCAGTGGAAGAGAGAGGTCGTTCATCATTAGGACCTGCCAAATGTGAACTCTGACCTTTGTGAAGCCCCTAAAAAGAAAAACAGACGGTTTAAATTTTCTGTTAACCTCAGAGCATACACAGAATTCTAAGTATTATATATAAAAGTCACTAAGAAAAAATATCTGTATAATTTGACAGTTCCTAAAGTTATCAAAAAAGTACTTACAGTTAGCAAAGAGAATTTCCCTAATTAGTATGGCATACATTAGTTTACAGAAAGCACTAGGAACACTAACTTAAGTTTTAAAACATGTACTTTCATTCCTAAGATCAAACATGGACAGACATATAATATCATTAATAATTAAACTAGAAATATGACAAACCAACTGTGATCTATTTATTAAGAGATTAATTCTATAGAAAGCAAATTTATTTTGGCTTCAAAGTTACTATATATTTAAAGTTACTGTAAATATAGTCCTCTCTATTGTTACTAATGTTAAAGCACCTATCCTCTAGAGCAAAGCTACTAAAATAGTTTAAAGACACTATTAAAAAGTTTTTACCCAGTCAACCTATGTATACCTATGTATTTTTTTTTTAAATCATACGTCTAAGCCAATTACTTAGAGATAAGCTGCAATTTTCAACTTTGTTAAACCCTTTGGGAAATATCTGCCAGGGTAGTATACTAGAGTTAATAAAAGTGTTAAGTACAGAAAAAGATCACCTAATACATCTAGTGGAATTTTTATCTTATAAGATAAATGAGATTAAGATGTCTAATTTCTACCTGAAAATTGTCCCCAGTATCACAATTTTCATTTTATTTTACTGACAAAAAAATTAAATGGAAATGCTAATTTTTCAGCCACACGATTAACACTGGAATTAGGAACCAATAATTTCATAGTTTCAAAATTGTTACAATTTCAGATAAAAACAGTATGTGTGGGACTCATTCAATTATAAGTACATATTTCATCTTACATCCCTAGTAACTGAACAAAGAAATTAGGACTATATTGTGACTTGAGAATGACTTTAATAGCAGAGTTGAGAGCTTTTTTGACAGGTAACATTTAACCTGACAATAATAAGCTATCAAGGAATAAAAATTAGCTAACTATTGATACATTAAATAGTAAATTCAATCCCTAGTAAAAATAAACAACCGTAACCCTGAAATCATCTTAAAAAATGAAAATGTAATGTTTGTATTAGAGAACTTTACCAAAACACAAAACAAAACCCAGTAACATTACAAGTTGAATATAGTTCAGTATATTGAAGAGTATAATTAGATTATCAAGTAAGCAACTACAAGTTCAGTAATAATCAGTTAAAAGATGAATCACAGAGCTGAGTGTGGAAGCCAACATTTTTAGTCCCAGTACACAGGAGGGAGACACAGGATGATCAAGTGTTCAGTCATCCCCAGATAGCTGGAGGGCAGCCTAAGCTGGAGTACATGACATCTTGTCTAACAAAAAGGCAAAACAAAACAAAAAGGTTAAAACCTTTAAGTTATATGGGAAAATTCTCATTAAAAAAAGTTACAAATATTTCAATAACTAACCTATTCAAGAAAGTCTTAGGTGAACCAAAATTCTAATTAATATTTGTCAGAGGCCGGGCGGTGGTGGCGCACGCCTTTAATCCCAGCACTCGGGAGGCAGAGGCAGGCGGATCTCTGTGAGTTCGAGACCAGCCTGGTCTACAAGAGCTAGCTCCAGGACAGGCTCTAAAGCTACAGAGAAACCCTGTCTCGAAAAACCAAAAAAAAAAAAAAAAAAAATTGTCAGAGGCTTCTCAACAAATACACTATTATAAAGTGCAAACGTGACAAGAATATTTAATCATCTCTCTGTACATCAAGGCATTTTAAGTTACAATTTCAGAAAATGTTTATATAATGAATTTTTTAAAGCCTGCCTAATTAGAATCTATCATACTAACATTAGAGGCTCAAGCTCTCCAGCTGCAGTATTATAAAGCAACAGAGATGGCTATGTCATAGGCAAGGATATCCTGAACTTGAGTTTCTCCTACATCAGCCTCCTGGATTTCAGGTTAGGATTAGAGAGGCATGAGTCACCACAATCAGTTAGAATTTATTTTATTTTAATGTTTACCAGATTTCTAAAATAAGATCGAGTATTTTTGAAAATTTCAGCAATTGAGCAAGCCTGAGATGTAGAGGGGAAGAAAAATAAGAAAACTATACTTTATAACCATAACAAAGGCTCCAATTTACGTAACTGCCAATTATACTTTAGGCATTTTTTTTAACAGAAGTCTCACGTTATCCTTAACAATCTTTTAATGTTTAAAGATACCAAATTCCCAAAACATACCCTGTCATCTAACAATTCTTTCCTCTATTTTGTCAAACTCTCTACTGAATGTTTCCCATTAGCTTTCACTGCTATTTTGCATTTTAATTTAAAATATGAACAAAACCAAAATCTGAATTCTATTTCTCCTTTAGCTACCTCCTCCCTTGTACCGGCAAATGTACCGGCAAGTACCGGCGGTACCGGCGGTTATAGGGGTTAGGGAATAACCACAATAGTCCTTTATAAAAAATCAGTTTTAATACAAGGGGAAATAAGGGAACTCACAGAACCAAGGGTCCAGCGGAGCAGAAGGTACGCGGGGGAGAGCAAACGGGGCTCCTTCCGGCGCCCCGATCCTATTTAAGGGTATCCTACTTCCCTGGGGCAGCCACGCCCCTGAACGCAGGGATTGGGCCAGCTGCCCCAACACTCCCTTATGTGCATAGCCTACATGGTTATAAATGTCCTGTGGGAACTATCCGTATCTGACACCTCCAGTTTTTATCTGCCCTTTAACTTTTTCACACAATTACGTTTCATTTACAACAATCCACTGAAATTGCTCCTATTCAAAAGTTCCCAAATCATCTCTGTATAGAGTCAGACAGACCTTGTAACTCATCTGGTATAACACAGTATTTGCTTATTTTTATTCTACTCTTTAAAACTGCAACAAACAAACATCACCCTTAGCACCAGGCTACTAGAAAGAAACAGAAGGAAATGTACAACATAGGTTATGGTATGGATTTTGGTTGCATTTATTAATTTCCCAACTCCAGGAATGTCACCTCAAATGATCACCTTACTGGATTGTGGTGGTTTGAATAAGAATGGCCTCCATAGGCTCATAAATTCAAAATTAGTCACCAAGGCATGACAAAATTTAAGATTAAAAGAATTAGGAGGTGAGGCCTTGTTGGGATAGGGGTGGCCTTGTTGGAGAAACTGTGCCACTGAGGGTGAGCTCTGAGGTTTCAAGAACAGAAGCCAGGCTCAGCAGCTCTCTCTCTTCTTGCTGCCTTCAGATCTAGATGTAGAACTCTTCTCAGCTACCATGTCTATCTGTGGGCTGCCATGCTCCCTACCATGAGGATAATGGATTCTGAAACTGTAAGCAAGTCCCAATTAAATGCTTTCTTTTATAAAAATTGTCAAGGTCACAATGCATCTTCACTGACTAAGACACGAATCTAACATCCTTTATGATATACTTTGATCAATACCTTCTTGAAATATAAGATATGGCTCATATTCTCCTCAATGCCCAATACCTCACAGCTCAATCCTTTATTCTAGTCTTCACAGTTCTTCAATTTTCTGTCTGGCAAATTACAAAAGGACCTTATGGTTCAATCTTGAATTCTTTTACCAATCAGTTCCCACATTCTGTAATTTTACCCAGTCTCAATTATTCTTGCTTATCAAGATAGCTTAAAATTAGACTTTTCTTTCTCATACTCCATTTTGTCATTTTATTCTCTTCTCATACTCATTCTTTCTATACCCAGATGTTGATCACGATCTACTACTACAAAAATAGGCATTTTGTTTATGAGGCCACTATAAATTAGAAGTGGATTGGGAGGTTATGCAATTTATTTTCTTCTTTACTAGTAAATTTTCCAATTATTTCCATCTATGGAAATGTTATCAAGGAAAGAAAATATATACATATAAACTGAATTGAAACACAGCAACAACAGTGTAGAACTAAATAATTCATATAAAAATAGTTCCTCAAACACTTAACATGCACAAACCAAATAAAGACAAATTATTATATGAGAAGTCAAGGAAAGCAATTAGTCTTTTTATTACCTGAGTGGAGTTAGTTAGTTGGTTTTTCCACGGCTCCTCTGTGCTGCTGGTCAGGTTTGTGCGGTTATGAGGTAGAGTGGGTGCGTTTCGCTGCAGGTAAGGCACGTTTCCATTACTTCCACTTCCTGTTATGTGATTATTGCCTATCAAAATAGTGTCTGTACTTCCCAGCGTTCTTGGTGTGCTACAGGGAACATGGCCTGCAGAAAAGGGTCCATTGGCCAAAGACTGCCCAGGACAGGTTGGACGGACTACAGACTGAGAGACGCTAGGCATTCTGGTCAGAGCAAGCTGTGACTGTTGGCCAGAGACCGAGTTTGTAGGCAGTGATGAGTCAACTGTTGGCCCATTAGAAATTCCAGTAGGCCGTACCTGTGCAACTCCTGTTTGTCTCATCTGCAGGGAACAAATAAAAAGCAAATAAATACAGTCTGTATAGTAAGGAGGGGGAAGAGACTCAGAATGTAAAGATGAATAATCATAGGCTCTGATCTGATCTCAACACTTCATTTCTCTAGGTTAAAAACCATCGACTTCAAAAACAAAAACTATATGTAAGCTTCCTAGGAAAAGCAGAAATGTTTCATGTTAAGGAAACATCTTGTTAGTAATGACAAAAAAAATAAGCGCAGCTAAAATCTATGGCAAACTCTGAAATTCATTCTTCTTCCAAGGAACATCAGATTTTTATTCTAAGGTGGGTCTAGTGGAGCAGGCCTAAAATAAAACCCCAGCTATTTAGAAGGCTGAGGCAAAAGGATCTAAACTTCAAGGTCAACTCAGGCAACTTAGACCTTATCTATATGTGTTGGGGGGAAGCGGGCGCAGGACACAGGAGGGTATTGTAACTTAGCAGTAGTGGTAGCTCCTTTAACATGTACAAGGCCCTGGGTTCAACCTTGAGTAAACAACAACAACAATAATAATAATAAAGACAGAGAATCTATACTATGACAGATCCTCTAAAGAATTATAAAATAAATGAAAAGTTAATTAAAAAAAGCTAAGGAAGACATATAAAACCTAAACTAGGTTTAGTATATTTTACTAAGTACTAAAGAACATAAATAAAATACCATGGAATTAAATAATAAAAAAGCTTAAAATTAAATCAGTAGATGTTCTTTTCTTAAAAACTCCATTACCTAGAATTTTAAGAAGCATAGACCACAAAATTGTACCAAATATAAGTAGACATGAGTATGGGTGAGTTCGGAAATGATGCTATACTCAATAAAAGTACATAAAATTCTATCAAATTTTAGAGGGAAAATGCTATACACACTTGGTGTTGCTGCATTAAGACAAACTGACTTTCCAGCTGTTCCAGCATTAGTTTCTGTGCTGGGTTTAAATTATTTCTATTTGCACGAAGCTGTTCCAAGTGCTAGGGGGAAAAAAAGGAAGAATATAATTAAAGACATATCTTATAAACAAGCTAACAAATCTGTGAAACCTTTATCTGAACTAATTAGAAAAACGCAGAACCACTATCAGGTTGGACACTGATTTCTGATCAACAATAATCTAATTCCAATCTTTTTTTAAAAAGTTCAAAAGTTTTTTTAAAAAGTTCAAGAAACCAAAGTAAGAACTAAGCATTCATCTGAATATGGTTTATTATAATGTGATCGTTGTAAGAGATGGACATGAAATTTTATTAACACAGTAATTTTCAGTGTTCATGAAGAAAACACTTCAAGTTTATAAGATAAAATGCTCCAAAAAACATTGAATAGAACATGAAAAGTTTGAAGACATTCTGAATGTCTAAATCTAGTGATCAACTAAGCAATAGTGTTGTATCTATATAAAGAAATAGGAGCTGTTCATTTTTAAGACCCCAGTGGATTCAAAAAAAAAAAAAAAAAACCATAGAAAAGCTAAACTTAGAGTTTAATGCCTTTTCAGTCCTAACACCACTGCACACTGTGGGGATAGCTTGTGCAGTATTAAGTGTGACAGTAAAACTAGTATAAATGTTTCTTCATTCACAACTTCAGGTAAGAATGCAATCTTTACCACCGAACTTAGCTACCTAAGCATAGGATTATTTTCGCTATTTTTCTCTTATTAAATAAAGAACTTTTACTTGCTCTCACAGAGAAAGCACTGTGTGTCTTCTCTTTGTTATTCTACACATGTTGGCATCATTATTTTTGTGGTTTATGGTTATTATTAATGCCAGAATCATAATATTTTTGGACCACAGGTTTAAGTTAAATAACTTGTAAATACACAACACACCTCTGCAAAAACAGGCTAAGAAACAAGTAATGCCAGAAAACTTCCGGGGCGGCGGGGGTGGGGGGGGGGGGGCTGAGGTAAAGAAGTTGTCAGTGGGTTAGAGTAGAAGCTAAAAGAAGACTTTATCCTACATAATCTATATTCATGCTTTATGTATATGAATGCATTGCCTGTTCCCAAAAGAGAAACAAACTAGAAACAAACAGGAAACAAAATTGAATTATCTTCATTATTCTGGTAAATGTGTAATCACTTCATTCAACTTTAAGAATTTCTAAGAAGTTCACTATTTCTGCCACATAACTTTTCTTAAAAACATGTTTTACACACCTGTAATTTCTGTGGTGTCAAACACCATGAATGACCTTGTTGCTGTACAGGAGGATGGGGCACAGCATGGCCACCACTCCAATTATCAGAAGAATTCTGAGGAAAATTGATAAAAAGAAACATTAAAGACTAGTTGGTTAAGACAACAGGTTAACATTAATTAGTGAAGGCCAAAAGATTTTGAATTAGAATATTTACATATAAAAATATTATTACATTCATTAAAAATAATTTACATGCACATTAAACTTGATAGCCATAACATTTTTTAAAATGTTAATTCTGTAATAAGCCACCCTCCAAAAAGCCCACCCCTAAACTATAGCCCAAATGACTAGCCTATATACTTCCACACTATCCACTAGGTTCATTATTAAACATAGTTCAATGTTGGCAAAAGTGATGATGAAAAGTGTGCTGATACCTTAACGGCAGGGAAATGGATAAAATGATTTGATGGATGCAAATTTATCCCTACTTTATTTAATATGATTCTAAGACTTTGGGATGGGAAAACTCAAACCCTTTACTATTGTGATGTCCACAGATTTAAAGTAAAGGACAGGAAATGTTTAAACTGCACAATTAGAGGGCAGTTGGAGCTCCTCTTTTTGACTGGGATTTTCTATTTCTCTAGGACATATACCTTTGTTGGACTAGATGTTCTTTTCCTCTTGGCAGGACTGGACAGGTCATCTACTTGGCTAGGAGGAATCATGTGTAGTGGCAAAGACTGCTGTGAAATTGGTGTTTGACTGAGGCCTAATACAGGTTCAGTATTTGGATGATGAGGTTTACATGCCTAAGAATCACAGAAGGAAGACAAAAATAGGTGCTATATATTCTTACTTCATTCCTTCAAATTATAAAACTCACAAGCTGCATACTTTTCAAAGTTATGTGGACATCTCTGATTGCAATTACTTAAGGTCAAAAATCAATGAATCATCATCAATGGAGGAATGTGTACCTTCCTTTGAAAATCTTTTAAAAATTAAATAAACTACTGCAGCATTATTTTGAGAAATCTTGCAAAATCATGAAAATGCACAAAGGTTCTAAGTTGGTACCCCCAAATTTCATCCCATACCAGAGGGAATTTTATTTTGATCTAGATTCCCTTAGCACTTAAATGAAAAGGCTATTATTCATTAATAAAAGCCTTCTATGCTTACTTAAAATAAGCTTGACTACTACAGATTGAAAAGAACCCTTAAAGCTGGGCACCTGCAGAACATAACCCAACTTCTCACCTGCTGTGCTGTGTTCATGGCACCCTGCCTGGAGGTAAGCTCTGCGGGGATTGGTAGGCTCCATGCCTCCTCAATACTAGGAAGTAATTTAGTTTTATTCTGTAGACTACCTTGTGGAAGGTTACACAACTGAGCCTAGGAAAAATTATGTAAAAAGCAAATTTAACACAAGCCTACTTGAGTAAGAGTTAAGTCCACTAAATCTTCCTAAGTGCTAATTGTTTTTAAAAGAAAATCGATTCTAAACTTGGGGCTTTAGAAAGATACTAAGTATAAAGAGGGTTACCATAAACCTTTGTGAAAATCAAAATATAGCTATGCTGTTTCCAGGGTTCTCATTAGCTGTCTTCTCATGAAATTTGAAGCAAGAGTGCAAGACAGTGTTTGTGTTCTTTTCTTTAAAATGCTATGACAACTTAAAAATGTAGACAGTACACTGAAAAAAAAAACTTAAGTAAATTAATATGCATCAAAGTGCAAAAGAGCATTTTTAAAAAATATTGCTTAACTCACTTAAAATGGAAAATAAAACAGTACTGCAAAGCTATGGTATGTTTACAAAATATGGAAACAGATTTTAGACATCCAAAGACAACTAGACAAAATTTCCAGCCACCCTATTCCTGCCTGAGTGTTCTGGGAAAATATGGGGCTTTAAAAAAAATGTATTTAAAATTTTTACCTGTAAATATTTAATCCGTGCTGCAAGTGCAGAGGTATTACTACAATTTTTGCTTCTAGTTGCATTTAAATAGCATTTAATAGCATCCTGAGGCTGGTTGCAGGATTCATAGAGAGTGCCTAGATCCATCCAGGCTGCAGCATGGCCATGGTCTAATTGTACAGCACAAATATAGGCCTGTAAAGCATCCATAGGCTGATTTTGTTGTTGATAGAGCACACTAAAAAGAGAAATTAAGAAAAAAATAAGTCAACTAAGAAAAACTGGTTTCATAGCATGATTTTTATTGCAAAGTGCATTATGTGATGCAGTCTTACCCTATTGAACACCATGTATCTGCACTTGCTTCTGATTTATCAATAGACTGCCTGTAAGATATAAAGGCATCCTGAACTTTCCCAATACTTGAATAGCACCTGAGAGGAAGAGGGAAGGGTGGGATGTAAGAAAATTCCATGAATACCAAAACAAATTACATTTGTTTAAAAAGGGTTATATACCAAATCAACAATTTTTAAATGTATTATGCTAATATATCTAGGTACATGGGTATATATGTACAAGGAAATTGCAATATACACAGTAACTAGAAATTCAAAACTGCATTATAGTTTCCTTAAGCATGCTAAAGTATACTGCATTGATATAGTCTATTAAAATGAGTATAGGCCTTATCACTTCAGTATTATAAAACTGAAGGTTAAGCACAGCCCCTCCACACTCTGTTTTATCTTGACCTCTAGTTTTTCAGTCAGAATACAGAGTTCAAAAAACCAAAACCACAGTTTTAGTAAGAGCTAATAAATGTTTTAAATAACAAAAGACAAATGTTCTTTAATTTATAAAAATATGAATGTAATGGTTAATCTCTAAGTATCATAAGCTATATAGTATATAGTATTTCATGACTAGGAAAGACAGCAATAGAAGATTGAGGTTTCAATGTTTGTCATTTCCTTACTGCGGATGTATCTAAAGGATGCAAAGCATTACTGAAACTATAAAAGTAGAAATTATGTTTGGTGCTATAAGAAAAAATAAACAAAAACCCTAGATTTTGCATTCAAGGAGCATACAATTTAATTACTTTTCTTTTGTTCTTTCCTTTTATTCTGCCCCACCCTGGGTCTTGGTTTGTAGCCTTGGCTACAACTCAAAGAGGTTTACCTGCCTCTGCCTTCTGAATATTGGAATTAAAGTTTTGCTTCACCACCCCTAAGAAGTTTGTAATTTAGATGAGGATTGAAGGCACTATAAATATCATAATGCCACACCAAATGGCTAACACAGACATTTTAAGAAGAAATTACAATTCATGTAAAATTTGGAAAATTAAAGAGTGATTAAGTGAGAGTAAAGAACGTGAACATTTATAGATAAATATTTAGAGCAGAAATTCCTAACTGCCAGCAAGTAAATAAGAGAAAAAAGATAGCTTTCCAGTAAGCTAGTATTTGTCTTATTATTTGCTTATGTTGAGACAACACTGGTTAAGAGTAATCAAAAGAAAAAGTAAATCTGAAAATCTTTACTTGCTTAAAGACTATTTCTATCCTCCTAATTACTCCTTGAAAAGTGTATGAACCACTGAATCAGATACAGGGGATGAAAGAAGATATTTCAAATAGATTTGAACTACATGGACAAATCCTGATGTATTTGTCTAAAAACACGCGCGCGCGCGCGCACACACACACACACACACACACACACACACAAACACACACACACTTTCAGACACCCCCCCAAAAAACCCCAAAATCTATTTTCCTAACAATGGGAGTGGCTGTGACAAAAGCACTTTGCAAGAACATTAATCTGCCAGCAAGTATAGTATAGACTGAAAGGAAAATTATGTACAGTCAAGAGGATAATTACATTCACTGGTTTGGAACATGTCAAAGCCGAGATGAAAGGAATGGAAGCAGAAAGAACAAAAGAAGGGAGGGGAAAATAAAGAGTGGAACAGACTTCATAATTGATTAGTACATAACCACTTAAGTGTGGCCACAACTTAGTTGCAAAATCTGATTAAACAGTGAAAGGGAGAAGCTAGAGGTATAGCTCATTAGCAGTAGAGAGCTTGTCTAGTTTACACTAGGCCCAGGAACCCTCTCTCTCAAAAGAGAAGAAAAAGAAAGAAGGAAAGGGAAGAATATGATTTTTGTCACAAAAGGAAATGAAGTTGATTGGAGAATATGATGAATAAAAAGATGAGGCAATTAGGATGGAAAACCTATGTGAAAACATTGAAATTTAAAATAGCTCTATAGAAATCTACCTTTGAAATTTATCTATATGAAGAAAATCTATAAGAACAGAGGACATCTAGTAAAAACATGCCTAAAGAATTGCTATCATACAGACTGGACAGTATCAAAAAAATTACTGACTAGACAGAGAAGCACATTTCACATAGTACTGACAAACTGTTCTATGGAAAGAAAATTTGTGACAAGAGGTCAGTAATAAAGTAAAAAATGGAACAAAAGCATAGACAATCTTTAAAGTATTATTTATTCATAAACATCTCATATTAAAAGCAAAATATTAGACAGTAGTGACTGTAAGAAAGCATCAAAAAGTTTAAAGTAGACCCAGAATATTATAACAGATGAAAAATAATTACTCTCTGAAATGATCATCTTGAATCATAAAACAAGTTAGACTATGATAACTATCCCCTCTTGTTTAAGAAGTCAGGAAAGTTTACTGCACATTTGCAAAATAATACATCTCAATGGTACAGAATATACAACCAGCTGACTGAAGAAAGAAAAAAAAAATATGGACTACTACTGTTCACTGAAGTTGAAAATTACTGCCTTTTAAAACAGTAATTTTAGGTATGGTTCATTACAAACCAATTTTACAAAACCAGAATTTAAGTGCAATCACAAAACTGAAGCTTTGACACAGGAAAGTATGTAAGAGATCATCTATTTTGCAGCCAAGTAATTATTTGTTGTAAAGGGTTAGCTGTCCAGTACCTTGTACTTTTTAGCAGAATCCCTAATCTCCACCTAAGAGGTCCCAGTAAGCACTTTGCTACAGTTTCTCTTGTCCCCAGAGAACCACTAATTTGATACAATCCCTTTATGAAAGACATCACATACTAGAATCATAAAGCATGGGAGATGCCAATCTAGCACTGACCTGGAAGCTAGCTGGAATGATGCTATGCATGCTATCACTGGAGAAAAGTAATTATCAACCTCACCCAGCTGTGAACCCTAAAAACTGGAACAAATGACTGACATAGCCAGACATACCCATGAGGTGTAATAGTGGCACAAACATATTGGGGATAACCAAACACTTTCTGATTGAACTTAAGGCCTACTCTACACGCATATACTCATACCCAGCACCATTATTGAGGTTAAGAACCTGTGACCAGACAGGCCTAGGTCATAGGAAAGAACCTATTACTACTACTCTGCTAAAGGGACATAGTATTAAACTGACTCTTAATGAATTATTGTTACACCCACAGATTACTGCATCTCTTAACTTTTATTAGAGAAGCTTCTATTTACAGTAGATAGTGATTAACAGAAATAAGTGGTAACAGTAAAGAGAATAAGAGACTGAACATGCCTACTTCTAAATGGGGCATTTATATTACACCTTATCCTCCTCAAGATTCAGGGATCATTGCAAGTAGAGTGTTTGTGAAGAGTATAAAAAGACCAGAGTCAGTTGATGACTGGGAGAAGGGAGAGGATCTGATCTGAGAGGAATTGGGGGAGGGATGAATATGATCAAATATCAAAGTAAAAATCAAGAGAAAGAGGGGGAGAGGAACTGAAGTCTCAAAAGGGTTGTATATGTGCCATCTACAATTTTACAAAAATTAACTGAGCCCGTGCTTAAATCTGAGTCTTTTGGTACCTAGTACAGTGATCTTTACACTATATTATGAAAGGTAAAATGAATTAGGATCTATCAAATGCATATATAGAGAGGACATCTCAAATAGCATTGAAAAAATTTCTGAAAGTTGATGTCTCCAGCAAATCCAAGAAGAATGTACTTACTTTCTCAAAGAATGTAAGATTTCAAGTGAAAGTAGAACCTGAGTTCTACTACAAATCAAATGCTAGAACTCATGAGGAAATGTACAAAAGTAGTTCATTGAAAAAAGTAGTATCTGATAGGACCTTTTTTAAAAACTAGCAACAATTCAGGTTAAATAAAAAGTTAAAATAAGAAACGTTCTCTTAAAGAAACAGGATTGTTATGAAACTAATATATTTAAAAGCTTTCTTTTATCATTTACCTTTCAAGAACCTTTATTATAATCTATTAAAAAGAGAAAATATACTGTTCAAGGTATAAATGAATATCGACATTTAAAATCTCTTAGCTTTAACTATCAACAGCAGAATATAACTATCTGGTTAAATCTCACCTTCCAAGGAAATACCAGGACTGGCCAGAATTTGGATCTGCTTCCAAGGACTTCTGGAGATACTGAATAGCATAACTTTCCTTAGTGGCCTTATCTCCCAGGAGATCCACAGTGTGATGCATCCAACCTTTAAAACATTATCATATATTATATAGCAGTTACATTTTAAAAAATACGAAGCAGAAAATTAGCAAAAATAAGCTTTTCCATCAATGTATTACTGATCTACTTCAGAAAACACATTCTGATATATTAGAGCTAATAATTCTTGCAATAAGAAATTCTTTCTAATAGGAAAGAATGCCAAAGAGATAAACAGCTTTTAAAAGAAATTAAAGAGTTTAAAAATTATTACTTACAACATAATAGATTACAAATTCAAGATAACTTCAATAATCTACCATTAAACATGCCCACTGTAAAGGTATACATTATCAATCAAAATTATGAATAACAAGACTGCATTGATTACTAGCAGTTTTTTCATACTGAAACAAAGAACATAGAAATATCATACATACTATTCTATATAAAAATTAACTATAAAGAATCTCCAAGATAATCTTTTGGTCCAATATTTACTTCCAAGGAATACATGTAAAACTGTGTAACTAATGACAGTTCAGATTAATATACATGTACAATCCTACCTCCCTGGGTAAAAAAAATTCACATTGCATGTAAAATGAAAAGTATAAAGAATTATAAAATGCTTAACTTTAAAAAATAGAACTATATAAACCTCTATTCAAATATTAGGAGTAGGACAAAATACCTAACAAATTTTTCTATGACTATGATCATGGGACTGGAGATGACTCAGCAGTTAGGAGCACTCACTGATTGATGGAGGATTCTCATTGGCTAATAAACAAACTGCCTTGGCCAGCCCTTAGTGGGTGGAGTAGACAGAACAGGAAGAAGGAAGTGAGGTAGATGGCTCTGTCAGATGCCGCGCCTCTCCTAAGTTAGTCAGACTGCCATGCCTTTCCTCAGAGAGAGATGCAATGAAGCCAGCTGCCAGGTCAGACATGCTAAATATTTCCCAGTAAGACACCGCTCGTGGTATTACATAGATTATTAGATATGGGTTAGTCAAGATGTGAGTAAAAGGCTGAAACTAATGGGCCAGACAGTGTTTAAAAGAATACAATTTGTGTGTTGTTATTTCGGGGCATAAGCTAGCCGGTGGCCAGGAGCCGGGCGGGATGAAAAGCAGGCATGCTGGCAGCTCCACACTACAACTGATTTAGGTTTAAGAGAACTGGGTTCAATAGAATATGATCAAGGGACTGGAGATGACTCAGCAGTTAGGAGAACTCACTGGTTGTTTGCTTAAGAGAACCTGGTAACCCAGGTTCTGTAACTCCAGTTTCAGGGGATCTGAAGATTGCTGGTTTGTTTGTTTTAATTTTTCTTTCTATTTTTTGGAGGGGGGTGTTGAGTGTTATGGTTTTCTTCTCTTTAAGAGACAAGCCACACCCACTCCCTCCTCCATCTGCTGAGCCAGGCTGATCTTCAGCTTCAGGCCTGAGCTCATGCTCTCTCTCTTCCATCTTCCTCTCAGAGAGGCACTTCTCTCTCTCTCTCTCTCTCTCTCTCTCTCTCTCTCTCTCTCTCTCTCTCTCTCTCTCTCTCTCTCTCTCTCCCTCCCTCCCTCCCTCCCCTTTTCTTCTCCTTCCGCCCTCTTTTAAGTAATAAATAGCCAATTCTATTTCGTACAATGTGTCTGCCCACGTGTCTCTCACCCACTTGCCCGCCCACCCACTTGCTGCTGGCTGGGAAACCGTACCTTCCGCGGACTCAGTGTAACTGGGACCAGCCCAAACGCTGCATGGCTGGGCCCTGCCTGGAGCTGGCGGCTCTTGGGACCCGCTGCCACCTCTGCTCGGGACCAGGCACCGGGACCCTCCGGCAGCTGCTCGTGACCAGCCAGCATTTAAATCATAAAATTAAGGCTTGGGTGGCCTAGACTTAGCCTAGCCTTGAACTCAGAGATTGGTCTGCCTCTGTCTTCCAAATGTTGGGATAACAGGCCTGTATGCTCAGCTCAGACTGATGATGTCTTCTGGCCTTGGAAGGCACCAAACATGCCCTTGTTACACATACATAAATGTAAGCAAACAACCATACGCATAAAAAAATATATAAAATTGAAAACAAAAAAAATTGGTAAGTAGTTAATCCAGCAAAAAATATACCATGGAATACTGTATTTTAAATCTTTGAAATGTGTAAGATAAATTTGGTTAAGTTTGGCAGTAGGTCACATTTCAATTGTTAATCACTTCAATGTATAAAATTAGCTCTGTTCTTGGTATAGTGTACAGCACATGAAACAAAGATCCTCTTTTTCTGACATTTGCCATTTAAACAAAGATTATCTTTAAGAAATTCAGTTACCATGTTGTATCAAAGTTAAACAAACAAAACACTCTTTCCAACTCTCTCCTTCTATTACTAGCAAAACAAGATGGGGATGGGGGAAGTGACATCACCCACCAGGCAAAACCATTTGTTAAGCAAATTTGAGCACTTAAATTCAACCCTTGGTAGAAAAAGAAAACGGACTCCTAAAAGGTGTAGGTGTCCTCTGACAGCCACATGTCTACCATGGCACCTGTGTTCCTGTAAGTGCAAGTCCCTTCGCCTATACTAAATTAAAACACTTAAAAAGCAGAATCATGGCCTCGAAAAGGAGTTGGTCCAGAGCAGGAAAACAAGTTGCTATAAAGTGGACATAATTACACAAAATCATGAGTTTATTTTTATATTCTTGAAATTTAACAAAACACTGGCAGAAGTCAGGTGATTTATGATTCAGACACAATAAAATCACAATATTCAAATCTATTTCTTAAGTTTAAAAATATATAGCGATAGATAGACAGATAGATAGATAGATAGATAGATAGATAGATAGATAGATAGATAGATCACATTAACTGATAGGTAAATAATTTTAAAGTCATCACACTTCTTTTTTCTGACTTAAAAATCCAAAACTTTTTTCCACTGTATTACATGTTTAAATTTAAAAATAAAAATTCACATTACTCAAACACTATAATGTATTAAACTAAAATTCTAATAGCTAAAATTAAACTGTAAAAACGACGGTTTTATATGAAGGTGTAGAGGTTTGAATGAGATGACTCCTAGAGTCTTGGCCATTTGAATACTTGGTCCACAGTTTATGACATTGTTTGGGTAGGATTTAGGAGCTATGGCTTCACTGAAGTATGTCACTGGGGTGGGGCTTTGAATCTCCAAAAGCTCCCTGGCATCATTTTCAGTTAATATGAGGGAGCAATTGCGCCCCCCCCCCGCCCAACCCCCAATCCCTTCTGGTTCCTATTCCTGTTTATGGTTGGAGATGTGTGCTTTCAGTTGTTCCTGCCAAAATGCCTGCCTGCTTCCACGTTTCCCTACCATGACATGATAGATTCTTATCCTTCCGGAGCCATAAGATCAAGCAAAATAAGCCCTTCTTTCTCCAAGTTGCCTTGGTCATAGTGTTTTATCACAGTAATACAAAAGTAACTAATACAGCAGGCAATGTGTTCATTACACATAGTCAGTCAACCACAATAAATCTGTTCAACTGAATTCAAAATTACACAAAAAATACTATAAATATGTGCACGCAAACACATTAGTTAAAAATTAACAAATGATTCCATGACAGCCAAAGCTACACAGAGAAACCCTGTCTCAAAATAATTAAAAAATTAAAAAATTAAAATAAAGCAAATGATTGTCCTAAACCCAAACTAAACAAAACTGAGAGGATAACTCCAACACAAAACACAGAAATGAAATAACTCAATAATTAGATAAGAAAATTAAGTGCTGGGCAGCTTCTTTGTTCTCTTCTTCAAGACAGAGACACAAAGATCTAAATGGTTACATAGTCTCACATTTAACATTAAAATAGAACTGCGTCCTTATAAAAACCACAGTGAGCTAGAGTTTGTGTACTTTTTAAATAAAATATTTTAGTGATTAATACTCATGAAGCTGTGAAAGGAAGCTCATCAACCACTGAATAAACATAGGCAAATCACTTAATTTCACAGAGCATTAAGCATAAATATAAGGTGGCACAAAGGAAGTGCTCACACCTTTTTACACAATAAATAGTTAAATAATAGGGAGAATTTTCAGAATTTAAGACAACCATTTAGCCAGGTTGTGGTGGTGGCGATGATCTCTGTGAGTTCAAGGCCAGCCTGGTCTACAAGAACAGCCAGGGCTACACAGAGAAACTCTGTCTTGAAAAACAAAACCCAACCCTCCCCCTACCACAAAAGAACAATCTATATCCAAGAATTATACTACACAACGAGAATGTAAGATGGGAAACGCTTGGCAGAAGGTTCAGGAAAAAACATGACATAAATTACATACCTAATTGTTGTAAGACAGTTGCTTTTACTTGTGCTGAAAGGTTGTCTGTTTGCAAAAGTTGCTCATAAGCTTCTTTTGCAGAATGATACTTTCTCTAAAAAGCAGAAAAAGAAATATAGAAATGAAACCAATATAACCTTTAAAGAACTATGCCATATATTAAGAATTATATAATATTTATTATGCTTTGGAACATTTAAAAAAACTAGCTGAAAGTAAAAATGGCTGATTCTATTACTAAATGTTTGTTTTTAACACTAGATAAGTTCAAATTGTATCCAATGCTAGTAATAAACACCCACTATAAAAAAATCATTAAAGTATGACCTTTTAAATATTTGCCAACTCCCAATAGTCAAAATCACCTCAACTTATTTAATAATGAAAATCATCTCAATTTTACTTAATATCATTGACGAAGCCAGGGTACTCTCCAAGTGTAAAATTTGCCTGCTTAGCAAAAAGTTTCTAAGCAACACAATAATGAAGAACATACTCAAAAAAATGCTGTAACAAAATCACAGGTACAAATGTAATTAAAATCTCAGTTATAAACATGCTTTCCAGAATATGAAATCTTATTATTTATAACATCTATAATTTGAAATATATCACAAGTCCCATAATTACAGCATAAAATGCTTACAGTATTTTCAAGTTCCATAGGCAAGTCTCTAAATGCAACCATTTACTCACAGTACTCTCCTCAAAGTTTCACCATGACCAAAAGCTATTATCACAACAGTCAAAGTTTAAAGCTACTCCTTCAAAGCAAAAGAAAAGGCTGCAAAATGAAAAGCTTGCAAGCACTGCCTTTAAATTATACTTGGTAGAACAACAGGTATAGGTAAAAATACAAAACTGGTTATATGAACCTCAAGCAAATCACTTACCCTATGATCTGACATCTACAAATTAGCTAATATTAAGAAAGGTAATGTGTAATCTTTCTATCTACAGAATCATTCTAATTATCAAATAGCATTGGAAATAACTGAGGAACCATATTGTGTAAATTTATTATTTTAAAATTGAGGGAGCATTTCAGACAACTGCACACTGAGATTATCAGCACTTTTTTTTTTTTTTTTTGATTTTTCGAGACAGGGTTTCTCTGTAGCTTTGGAGCCTGCCCTGGAACTAGCTCTTGTAGATCAGGCTGGCCTTGATCTCCCGAGTGCTGGGATTAAAGGTGTGAGCCACCACCGCCCAGCTATCAGCACTTAGTAACTGAACTTCTATTTATCAACTCAACTAATTTCTAAGACATTAATCTTGTCTAGTCTACAAAAGTAGGCAATTACTGAAGAATAAGGGCCAGCCTACTCAATCTAATTCCTTCTGCCAAAAAGTATTTATTGAACATCTAACACATCATAATGGAAATGGTTGGGCCACAATGTCGCTTGAAGGATAAAGAGAGAAAAAAAATATATCATGCTGTGTATAGAGACAGTACATTTTGGAGTAGAATGAGCAGATGGTTAGAATACTAGAAGACTGCTCACAACAACCTTGCTAAGTCAATTGACTGTTTAAAGCTAAGATAATAGACACAATGAACTATTTCAACTAATATAATCAGATTTATACCTTAAAAAAACTATACATTGTGAACTATCTCAATGTTACTACACATGCAAAAACTAGAAATACACAACAATGACACACTTGAAAATATATCTTCATCCTAACAAAAAACACAAAGTTGGCTTCTGCCTCATATCACATACAAAACAATAACTGCATTAAAGTGAATTCACTGAACATGGGGAAAAGACCACAAACCACAAGTAAGAATAAAGACTTCACAAAACAAAACAAAACAAAACAACTTAAATCCCAGCCAGAGGAGGCTAACCTAGACTGCACTGTGATATACTTTCTCAAAACAATAAAAATTCAAATTAAAAAGTTTGGAGAGATGGTTGAGTGCTTATTGCTATTGAAGAGGTCTGGGGATCCATTCACAGCATCCACATTAGGTGGATCACAATTACCTGTAAATCCAAGGGCACGCATGTGTACACAAACCATGTAGACCCTCAAGCAGGTAGACAAACACACACACACACACACACACGCGCGCGGGCGCGGCAAAGACAAAAAAAAACCCCAACATATAAAAGATTAAAGAAAACGACTAAATAAAAACTAGGTAAACACAATTTTAAAAAAGAAAAAGCATATTTGGGGGGTGGGGTTTGTTTTTTTTGAGAAAAGGTTTCTCTGTGAAACTATGGCTGTCCTTAAACTCATTCTGTAGACTAGACTGGCCTCAAACTCACAGAGATCTGCCTGTTCTGCCTCTTGAATGCTGGGATTAAAGACATGATCCACCAACTGCCTGGCCTTAAACATAACAGTTGGAGATGAAAGAAAATACTGTTTGAGACACAGAATTTCTTGTTTTCACATAGTAGCTCAAGTATACAATAAAGCATGTCCCCAGAAGATACATGGTTCTTGCTACATCCTCATATTTATATTTCTGTGGAATGTAATCAGATAGTCTGAGATCATTTTTCTGTGGTTTCCAAACTCAGCTACATAGCACAATCATTTGAGAAACTTTATAAACCAGAATCAACAACTAAAGGATGGTGATATGGCTCAATATAGGTAAAAGCACTTCACAAGCCTGGTGACATGAGTTTCATCCACATAATCCAAAGGGGAAAGAGAGAACTGATTATATATATATATATATATATATATATATATATACATACACACACACACATACACACAGTGACTGATAAAATCATTTTAAAACAACATATTATAATAAGCATCTATTTCAGAATGAAGCATTCTACAGCAAGAAATATTAAATATAGCCATTTGAACTACCAAATCAAGTTTATAAGCAAGTCATAAGTAAAATCTTCTCCAGATATATCAAGCTTCTTGTATAGCAATTGATGAAGCAAAACTATAAGTAAACTTGAGTATAAAATCATAACATAATGCTCAGAATTTCATTAAATTATCTGAAGTTAATTTCACTAATGCATGATATAAGTGATACTGTATATTTCTTTTTGAACTTGGGTAAATTAAAGCACTTACCTGAGTTTCATATAAGTGGGCAATGTGAAACTGAACTGCAAAGAATGATAGAAAACAAAAAACAGTAACAATACAGCAAAGTTTGGGGCAAATCATTCAAGAATAAAAAAACAGAAAATACACATGGCTGATAGTACATAGATTTAAGTAATAGGAACATATTTTTTACCGGCTTTTAATAAAAACTATACAATTACATAGATTTCATTATTAACAAAGAAATGAACAAACAAGTCAAACCACTTGGAGGGCAACTAGTAAACAGTCTTGGAATTAACAAACACTGAAAATAAAAGAATATTTTGGCTTCCATTTTCCCCTCTTCCTGATATTATATCACCTGTGTACAAAAACAAAACCAAGAATGAAAAAACTGGTACTTTTTTTAATCTCGTGTGTGTGTAGCTAGATTTCAAGTATTCCAATACCCTCTCAAAATTACATGTACATAGTTTATGTAAATTTGTAAAAACAAGGTTCAAAGCTATCATCAAGTTTTTCTGGGAAGCTTCTTATTAATTCAGATTTCTGAAAGTATGACTCTGACACTATAGACAAGGTCTGAAAGGCTGCCTTTTGATTCATTTCTGTGGGTGATCCTTTCTAGCTCCAACCAGGAGAACAATGTCACACAAGCAAGGTAAAGAACAACAACACAAAAACAACAACAAAAAAACATATAATGAAATTTAAAATAACATTCTGGATGAAAAGTACTATTATAAACATCAGATAAGTAATAAGACAAATATCAGATAAGTGCAAATTAAAATATATTTAGAAAATGAAAAACCAAAGCAATAAATTTAAATTCTTTAAAGTTAAACAGAAGGTATTCAAGTGATTTTGCCTATTGATCACTACCTACTATATTACAGCTCTTATAGTGAAGTCCATTCATATATTTCATTATATGAGAAGAAGACTATTATAGGGAGAAGAGATGGAAAAAAATCTATGCACTTTTACACTAGTGTTCTAAAATACTGAAACTTCTGGCCACTAACATTTTTTTACTGTTGTCTAATAAAAGGTGTTCATTAGAAAATGAAAACAAAACATGAACAACTAGTTGGTGATCTACTACCACTCTAAAGTTCCTCTACGTTGTCCTATGCATTATGAAAAAGAATCTCATTAGCCCTTGAATTAAATGCAGTGTTGCCCTTTAGAGTATGAAAAACACTAAATATTTAAATTCTTTAAAGTACTCTTTGAAATAGAGCATGACTTCAAAACCAATAAAAAAGCTTCAACAAATAGCAACAGGTGTTTTTTTTTTTTTTTTTTAAAAAAACCAAACTAATATTGCCATAAAAGGTCAGGAAACAAATTTATTCAGAAACTTTGAGAATTAACAAAATTAATACTAGAAAGATATGGTGTAAGAGGTCCTTCTGTTTATGTGCTGTTTTCATTGGTTAATGAATAAAGAAACTGTCCTGGCCTTTTGATAAGGCAGAACTTAAAGGTAGGCAGGGAAAACAGAATTGAATGCTGGGAGGAAGAAAGCAGAGTCAGGGAGAAACCACGGATCCTCCGCTGGAGACAGACGATAGGAATTTTACCCAGTAAGCCACTGCCACGTGGCAATACACAGATTAGTAGAGATGGGTTAAACTGAGATGTAAGAGTTAGCCAATAAGAAGTTAAAGCTAATGGACCAGGCAGTGTTTTAATTAATACAGATGTGTGGTTATTTCGGGTGTAAACTAGCCGGGCGGCCAGATGAACAAGCGGTCTTTCCCTCCAACAAGTGGAGCTCCAAAGTGGTCAACTAAATCCATGTAAAACCTGAGAGGGCTTGAAAAAGGAATTCTAGGAAAAAAAAAAAAATAGAGAGCTTTTTGCTCTTTGCTGGCAGCATGCCTCAGATTTTCCTGACTCAGCAGTCACAGAGGAAAAAAAGTGGAGGTTTTAAAATGCTGACTTTCTGGGCTATGCTGTTAGTGCAACCTCTGTCTCTTGTGGGAGACAGAGCAGGATGGGGTTTGTGAGTAAAGTGCTACGGCTTGCTGGATGGCAACATTGACTCTCTGTGTGCCTGGAACTGGGGCACTGCGCGAGGCTCAGAGGCAGGAGTAGCTCTGCCATGCTGGACTGGGCGGGGCAAGCAGGCACTGATTATTACCTGAGCAATGATGCAACTTAAGTTTTTAAGAAGTGATTAGCATTTTAAAAAGCACTCCTGGACAGTAAAGAATTACAGAATCACAATAGGACTGATTCATACATAAAAGACCTCTAAATGGGTCATAGTGTTGGGTAAATGTAAGCAGGCTTGGGAGAGAGAAGAAAAAGAGTATGGAGAGTCATAAAATAAAGTTAATGCTTAAAAAAGGGTAAAGTCTTTAAAGAGATAGTCATAGATTAAAAGAAGTAAAGAAAAATAAGACACGTAAAACTGGAAAATTCACAGATATTCTGGATTCTGTATAGTATTGTTTTCTTTGAATTTTTTGACTATGAAGGAGCTAAGTACAGAGAGATATTTCATTGTATGGGCTGCTAAGCTAAACCACCATGTATATTATAAACGTATCTTGACTTCAGAATTTGGGTGTAAGGATAAGACTGGAAAAGAAGTTTTTCTTTTGTTTCCACATAAGATGAGAACCTGTGGATTGCTTCTACACCAATATGGTTTGATGGACCATGGTCTCCTGAAAGGTTGCCGTAAACACCCTCGAAAAATTACTTCACCCAACTGGTGATTGAGATGAACCTAGCACACAGGATACACCATGAAAGACCTGATTAACAGCACCTCCATACAGCAGCAAGCAGTATGGACAAATCTACACCCATATTCCCAAATATTGTCTATAAATGTTTGCTTACATTTAAAGGGGGATATGATATAGATATGAATAATTTGCATTAGTATGAATCTTGGTTTATTGATACTAATTTAAGGTCAATTTTGTTATATGCATATTTATGCTATTGATTAAGGTATAAGAAATATAGGTTAATAGAGTCATCTTTAATAGTCAAGCTTATAGTCATGTTTGTTAGATTTTTTAGATGTATAGAGATATATTTCAGTAAGATAGACATTCTTCAAATCTTTCAGAGACCTTCAGAATATGGTATTTAAAATGTTTTAATAATTTAGGACTTTTCATGAGTGAGACACATTTGCTCCTGGCAGCACCAAGCTCCTTCGAGAAGATGGGCATCGACGAGGTTTCTTAGCCATTTGGGCAAGAAACTGCTCTTGCCTGAACTGTTGCATAAACTGGACATGAAGAACCCGCAGAGAGATGACTGCTGAAGGTGAGATTATCCTTCGGGATCCCCACTTCATGAAAGAGTCTGTGAGACATTCTACAGGATACAGAAGAAAGTGACTGAACTGTCTTTGAAATTTCCTGCTTCATGAAAAACTCTGCTGGATACTATGGGCCTGTAGGCTGAAGATGGATGCCCCAATGCTACAGAAAAACATTGGATGACTGTCCAGGGAGCAGGATGTCTCTGTCAATTCTACAATTTTGGAAGTTCCTTACAATGCACTTCTGTAGAGATGAGGTGGGCAGGCCTGCTTTTCATCCCGCCCGGCTCCTGGCCACCTTTACCCAAAATAATTACACGGAAACTGTATTTTTTAAACACTGCCTAGCCCATTAGTTTCAGCCTCTTATTAGGTAATTCTCACATTTTGCTTTAACCCATATTTAGTTATCTGTGTAGCACCACAAGGTGGTGGCTTACCAGGAAAGATTCACCATGTCTGACCTGATGGCTGACTCCATGGCATCTGTCTCACTGAGGAGAGGCATGGCATCTGCCCAGAGAGGAGAGGCATGACGATTGACTAACTTCCCTTCTTCCCAGCATTCTGTTCTGTCTACTCCACCCACCTAAGGGCTGGCCTATCCAATGGGCCAAGGCAGTTTCTTTATTAACCAATGAAATCAACGCAAACAGAAGACTCTCCCACATCACACTTCCTGTTTACTTAAGTAATATTATATCCTTCTGGAGTCTTTGATGGAGTTGAAGAACAGATAGTTATTATTATAGTTTTCCTTAGTTATGATAAAAGTGTGTGTATATATATATGTATATATATGTATGTATATATATATATAGCAATTCTTGCTTGATAACTGTTTTGTTATATGTAATTTTTCTATGTTAAAGCCTTCATTTTTGTTTAAACAGAAAAGAGGAAATGGTGTAGGAGGTCCTTCTGTTTATGTGTTGCTTTCATTGGTTAATGAATAAAGAAACTGTCTTATCCCAAGGCAATCTTATAATGAACAGTCTCACATCACCCATGATCCTGCTTTTCAAATTATAAACTGCAACTTATACTTCTTAAATACTACTAGAAGCATTTCTCCTACAGAAATGGTTATGAAAACTCACTTTACTTATTTGTAACTTCGTTGTGGGGGGGAAGGGGTGAGGATGGGCAGAGCTCATCCTCAACTGCTACAACTGCAGCCTTCCTAGGCTGTTAATTCAGGCTATATTACAAATTCTGGGTATAGATTCTCAACAGAGGAATCACAAATGGCTGAAAGACACTTATGGAATTGCTCAACATCCTTAGTCATCAGAGAAATGCAAATCAAAACAACTCTGATATTCCACCTTGGCCAAGATCAAAAACACTAATAACAGATTATACTGGAGAGGATGGTAAGGGGAACACTCCTCCATTGCTGGTGAGAGTGCAAACTTGTACAGCTGCTTGGAAAATCAGTAGTATGGAGATGTCTCAAAAAATGAAACAATCTACCTCAATATCTAGCAATAGCACTCATGGGACATGTTCACAACAGCATTGTTTGTCACAGCCAGAACCCGGAAACAACTTAGATGCCTCTCAACTGAAGAATGGATAAAGAAAATGTTGTACATTTATAAAAGGTAGTACTACATAGCAGTTAAAAATAATGACATCTTGAAATTTGAGGGCAAATGGATGGGTCTAGAAAACATCATATTGCGTAAGGTAACCCAGACCCAGAATGACAAATATATGTACTCACTCATAAGTAGTTTTTAGACAGAAAGCTAAGAAAAACCAGCCTACAGTCCACAATCCCAGAGAACCTAGACAACAAAGAGGATCCTAAGAGAGAATCTATATAGGAAGGAGAAAAAGACAAGATCTCCAGAGTAAACGAGGAGTGTGGGGATTACAAGGAGGGGAGAGGAGAAAAGGGGAGGAAGGTAGGGGAGCAGAAAAAATGTATAGCTCAATAAAAACAATTAAAAAAAATTAAATTCTGCAAATTTTTCATAGGCATTTAAAAACACTGAAACAACTTGTCACTATTATATTTCTATACTGTTGTCTAAGTAGAAGGACAGAATGACAAAGGATTTGGGTGCTGGATCTGTATCCCTCAGCTAAACTGTTTGCTCTCTCTGCACCTCCAGTTTAATAGAACAATGTTTTTCAATTGTTCTCTTTCCACTTCTCCCTAACAAGGAAGGAAGATGAAAGAGGAAGAAGAAATGGGACAAGATAAAGGAAAAGAGAACCCAAACATTTTATAGCAAAACAATTATTTCCTGACAAACAGGATACACTTAATAACCTGAAATTTTTATGTAGTAGTGTTATTTTCTCTTCTATTTAAAAAGTCCTACTTTCAAAAAATACTTTGTAAAAAATCTAGATCAAATTTAAAAAAATCTTTAATAATCTATTAGTTAAAGTATACTACATGGATACACTAGAACACACACTGATAAACTTATCAATCCATCAGCTTCTGGAAAGAAATCTAAACAAAAGATAAAACCTCTGGACCAAAACACACATCACAACAGCATTCTTCTTTAATTAACCAGAAAATATCAACTATAAAAAGGTCAAAATATTTCCAGTAATTTTAACACCACATAAATCTTTGCATATCCACTACATGAATGGAAAATACTGTTTATAATCAATCTAAGTCATTTACAATATAATTAATGAGCTATTAAAAAAAATCAACCTTTTTCATCAGCCCACTTCACTACCTATTCAGGCAGACTGATGTAAATATATAATGTCAAAATTCTGTATGTACAAGCAGCCATAGCAACCAATAGTTAGACTCAATAATTCTAGAAGAATTACACTGAGCAGAAGTGGTTAATATGATTTTAAGTATTGTCATCATTTGTAACAAACTAATCTGAACATATGTATCAAAAGGTATTTAATACTTACTTTCAGCATTGGACAAAGTGCAGGGATTACAGTCAACCAACGCTAAATGAAAATGCTGCAAACAAGAGGAAAGTAAGAAAGTCAATGCATTAAAAAATTTAGTCGTATGAATGGATCTTAAAATATTTTTCAGGTATGTCAGATCTAATAAAAATGTGGAATTATATTCCACTAATAGAATATACTAACAAGTAAATGAGAATTATTTTTGGATATTCCTTGCTCAAAACTGATATATATTTACTGTTGGGTTATTGTAACATCAGCAGGGCCAGGCTTGTTGGTGTATTCTGTCAATCATGTTTTAAATAAAAGCTGATTGGCCAGGCAGGAAGTATAGGTGGGAATACCAGACAGGTAGTAGAAATGATGCAATGAGAACAGGAGAATTCTGGGAAGGAGGAAGTTGATTCCTCCCACTCTGGCCCAGACTCCGAAGAAGCAAGATGTGAGCTGCCCAGCTGAGAAAGGTTACCTAGTCATGTGGCTAATATAGTTAAGAATGATGGGTTAATGTAAGTTACAAGAGCTAATAAGTAGCCTGACCGAATGGGCCAATCAGCTTTATAACTTACAGAGATCTCTGTGTGATTTTCTTTGGGGCTTTCTGGCTATGGGGCACTGAACGGGACAGAAAACACCAACAAGCCTGGCCCCTGTCTTAAAGCAGGTGAAGAGTAGAGAATTTGAAGAATTAACCTTATCAAATTATTCTATGTATCTCCTTATTTATGAAAAAGATTTAGATTTTAAGTATTCAAGTAAATAGAAGTGTTAAAAATAATTTAAATATAGTGCATCTTTTTATTAATTTATTTTTTGGGAAAATTCTGGGATCAAAGCTAGGGTCTCCTCAGTGCCAGGCAAGCACCCAATTTACTGACTTCCATGTCCAGCTCTGTACCATCATTTTTAAGAATATTAAGTCAAAGTCCAATAGTAGTGTCCAAACATTTTTTATCTCAAAGTGAAACTTAAACTTTTGAAAGCAGAAACTTCATCATAAAAACGGCTATGAATGCCGGGCAGCGGTGGCGCACGTCTTTAATGCCAGCACTCGGGAGGCAGAGGCAGGCGGATCTCTGTGAGTTCGAGGCCAACCTGGGCTACAAGAGCTAGTTCCAGGACAGTCTCCAAAAGCTACAGAAGAAACCCTGTCTCAAAAAACCAAAAAAAAAACCTGCTATGAAAGGTAAAACTATCTGCCTTCACTTATTCTTCAATAGCCATTATACTTAACTACCTTATACTTAGCCTGCATTTATCTTTAAAATACAATTTTCCTTTTAGAATGTATATATTTAATTTGCTTAATTTCAAACAGTATTTACTACAAGCATACATAAAAATACGTTAACATCAGCATTTAACACAAATTTTTTAAAATGCAAAACACTTAATGATATACCTAGTTTAGCGACAATAAATTAAACATACAAACAAGTTTTTAAAAGTAAGCAAGCATTATATAGTTGGAATAAATTTTAAGTTAAATAAGCAAGATAATAAAATGTCTTTAATACTCTGAAAAAAATTGCACAAATATATACATATATATTCTAATTTTCCAGGCTGCCACAAAACTTTTGAAAGTAATAAACAATGTACAATTTTCTAAGAAATCAACTTTAATAAATTTATTTCTACTTATACTTGAACCACCTAAAAATAATTGACATTTAAGGTGGCAATTTCTAGATATAAGCCCTAAGAGATCTAACTCACCAGAAGAAATACTATCATCAAATTAAGTATGGTACTTTAGTATTTTAACATGAAAGCAAAAATATTACACTTGAATTTGAATCCTCATGTAGTAAGAACAAACTTTCAGTTACGTACCATTATAATGAAAGGAAAGCTAGAAAAGTAGTATTTGATAAGAAACGAGTAGCTTTATATGTGCAATCACAAATGTCTGTTACATATATGCAAAATCAAGCTAGCCTCTGCATGTGTAGCTTTCTTAAACCTTAAGGTTTACAGTAACTACTGACTATCTAAACTAAAATAGAGCTAGAAACACTAAATATTAATGCTTAATCTACTTAACAAATATTTATTAAAGCCTCCAATGCCCTAAGAATAGAAACACACTACGAACACAATGATCAACAAAACAAAGGTTAAAAATTATATGCCACACTTGACTAAACTTAAAGAGAGAGAGAAAAGCCTCAACATCTGCTACTTCAAAGATTGCTTGCCCTTTCCTTTGTTCTACTAAACAGATACTGAGCCTTATAACATCCCTTTAGTGTGCCACCATAGCAATAGAAAACAGCCTATTTTAAAATACATGAGTAGCGTGAGAGTAAAACAACCTTTCCTCTAGACAGAAAGAGAAGCAGAGCAATCACACTTTCAGTCTGTACTATATTTCTAAGTCTCATCTAGCCTGTAAATAGAAATTCATATCTGACATAAGACAGTCCGTTCCTCTGAGTCAACAAAGGCAATGAACGACTGAATTAAAAGGAAATAGCCTTGAGAGGATGGTCTAAGTTTTATTAATTTCACTGAAATGCTGAAAGAAAGATCATTTATCAGCATTTAATATCCTGCATAGAAACCTGGTATAAATCATTCGGGTCACATATTTATATAATTATAAGTATTGAAAGCAGCAATCAAATCACAAGTGCATTGGTTCAAACCTATAAACATTTCCAAAGAGAAAGAAATGGAGGAAAATTACTGAGCAAAAGAAAATATAAACCATGCACTAGAAAATGAAAGGTCCTACAAAATAATCACTGTTTAAAATAAATTTATTAATAAGGGGCTGGAGAAATGTTTTAGCAGTTAAAGAGTACTTGCAGCTCTTCAAGAGGGCCTAGATTCAGTTGCCGGTACCTATACAATTTTGGTTCACAAGCACCTGTGATTCCAGTTTCAGGGCATCCAAAGCAATCTTCTGGCCCTTCTCAGGAATGGCACACATGCAGTACACACACATATTTACAAACAAAATACTCATATACATAAAATAAAAATACAGATAAAAATTTTTAAAGGCATACAAAATTATCCCACATAAAGGACCTCTTTCAGTGTACTAAAGGAATACGAGGAGCTAGGGGTACGGATAACATGATTTTATGGCTTTATATCCAATACTGGAACATAATATATATGCATATATGATACACGCACATATACCTATTAACATATGAACCAAAGACACTACTGGGAAACAGCTGTACCTCAAAACAAAATAATGCAGTGCTAAAACTGACTTTGGTTGTATAGAATAGCCATTATTATATGAGGCTTCTGCAGGCAAAAAACTATATAAACACAAAGGATGAATGTTGTCAACAACAACAAAAAATGATTTCTAAGCAAAAAGATTTGCCTAAGATATGTCTTTAATATTAAAGTGACTTTCTTTTCTCCTCATAATTTTATGTAGTTTGAAGTATTGCAGATTCTGTTGGCATTTATGAGTGCCTGTGCCTGGTACCTACAGAGGACAAAAGAGGGCATCAAATCCTTGGGGGGGGGGGGGGCGGCGATTGAAATTATAGACAGTTGTGAGCTACCATGTGGATGCTAGGTATTGAACCTGAGTCCAATAGAAAAGCAGGCAGAGTTTTTAATATCTTTATAACCAACATCAACTTTGGTTTTAAAAGGCTTTCACTTACTCAGCATTTTACAATTATGTTACAAACATGTCATTTGTTCCATATAGCCTATGGAACTTGATTTCTAACTAAAGGATGAAATTTATATCTACACAATGTAAAATGAATTAAAATTTCTCTTTGACGTGCTTCATTCCTAGCTTTAGAGTCTGTCTATTCGTAATCCTATCAAAAAGGAATGAATTTTTCCAATTTACTTGAAAATTATTAATTTAAAGCAATATTTGGTTTCTGAGCTCAATCCAAGATGTTTTGATTAAACAAGAGTTAGAGGTACCACTATTCAAGCCAGAAAATTATCTACATATGGTTCTAATACACCATCAGCAGTGTTAAAAGCCACTGTTCTGAGGGTTTTTATGTTGTGTGCTTGTCCCTAGAAACCAGTATTTCAGAACATATAAACAAGATGAGTCCATAGCCCAAACTGTTATCTGTGTTCAATGATGACAGATACAGTCTTTTAAGAGTTATATGTTAGTGCTGGGAGAGGTAGCAGATATCTTTAATCCCAGCAATTAGGAGGCAGGCAAATCTGTGTTAGTTCGAGGCCAGCCTGGTCTACAAATAGAGTTGCAGGACAGCCAAGGATGCACAGACAAAGCCTAGTGGGGGAAGGAGTTATTACATGTTAATAACAGGTTTTATCAGTTTTTTTACTCTATACCAGGAATTTCCCTGTGACTACAGTACTAACTACAATGCTCACTAATGTTAGTGTGCTACAAAATTTATGTTTTGTTTTATTTCAATTTTAACTTACTGAGGAAATACAGAGAATAAACGATAACAAGGCCTTGTACTGCCCCCTCCACAAGACAATTAAAATAAGAAAAGAAATACTTCAGGCTAAAGAACTTACATTATTTTTGTTGAACCCTTAAAAACAGGGCTTTTCTATTACCCAAGAGAAGAAAAGGTATGCCAGAAACTGCTTCAAATCAAAGGAAACGTTTTTTTCTTCTTGATGGAGGAGAGTTATCTGTCTATGTTTCTTTCATTGGTTAATTAATAAAGAAAACTGCCTTGGCCCTTTAAGAGACAGAGAGTTAGGTAGGTGGAGTAGACAGAACAGAATTGTGGGAACAAGGAAGTAGAGTTGGGGAGACGCTTCAGGCAGTCTCCATAGGAGTCTCCATGCTGCTCCTCTCCGAGATGGACGCAGGTTAAGATCTCTCCTGGTAAGCCACACCTCGTGGTGCTACCCAGATTACTAAATATGGGTTAAAGGAAGATGTGAGAATTAACCAATAAGAGGCTGAAACTATGGGCCAGGCAGTGTTTAAATGAATACAGTTTCCGTGTAATTATTTTGGGTAAAGATAGCCGGGTGGCGGGACACAGCCCGCCGCTTCACACTACATCTTCTCATCATTATAGTCTTCTAAATGTATAATTTAAAATTTAAAAAAAGATCTAAAACAAATTAGAGAAATGTAGGATGAAAGGATTTGGTTGTAGAAGGGCAATGAAACATTCTTAAATAAATTGACCCAATGTCTTTTCAAACTTAGCTCATTTGAGTCTTTTTAAATACAAAGCTGTTGTTGTGACTGCTCCTAGGAGAGACTATTGCATACTAATGACTTACTAATAGCTACCAGATTCTGACTCTATTCACCGAAGAGGGAGGGGTCCTTCTTTGAAATTATGCCAGTCAGATCTCTTAAAAAGTTTCTATTAAGAAAGAAAGAAGGGAGGGAGGGAGGGAGGGAGGGAGGGAGGGAGGGAAAGGAGGAAAGGAAAGGAAAGGAAAGGAAAGGAAAGGAAAGGAAAGGAAAGGAAAGGAAAGGAAAGAAAGAAAGAAAAGGCCAAACACATTTATACAACTGATATTGTAATCTTATTTCTAGCTATTCTTCCTGGCTCTGGCCTACACCATCTGATATCCCTTCGTTAACTCCAACTCATCAATTTTCACCTACCAAATTCAAAACTTACTCTTACGTTTTCCCTCCCTCCCTCTCTCTCCTTCCCTCCCTCCTTCATTTTTACTGTTCGAGACAGGGTGTCTTTGTGTACCTTCGGTTGTCCTGAAACATGTTCTGTAGACCAGGTTGGCCTTGAACTCACCAAGATACACCTGCCTCTGCTTCCCAAATGTTGAGATTAAAGGTATGCACCACTTTATCACCTGCAATTACCCTAACCCTCCTGTATAGAGCATATTTACTGTTACATATTATAAGCAGTTAGGACCTTTTCAAATATATATTTCATAGGTATTAAAGTATTTCAGATATTTTACTACTTTCTATATTGAGAATACATAATCAAACTCAGAGAAGTAAATGTCAAATATAAAAACAAAACTTGACAAGTAAAGTGAAGTAGAGAAATGCAACTATTATTAAATGGCTACATAAATCAATTAAACTATCAACAGGCAAAGTTAACAAGTAGTAAAAAAAGGAATGAACAAAGGAAAGTTATCTCCTTTACAAGTGAGGAAAAATAGACAGCAGCCAGGAATAGCATCATGTCAAAAGGAACAGCTGTGTTACAGCCAATTGAAAACAGAGTCCCACTGCCAGTGACAGTCAAGGAAGGTTTAATTCATAGGAAATTAAGTGGCTTCCAATGTCCACAATCAAAATTCAAATTCCTGTTGATCATAAAAAGTCAAGCAAAGTCTTAAAATATAAGAATCAATAGTATTTCTGAAGGAAGAAATACACAATGTGACTATAAGTAGAAAAAAATCACTAAAATTTCTACCGGAATACTACTCTAATGGCTTTTAATGTATGCTTAAACACACAAAAGAAACAAGTATTAAGATTCATCTCATAAGGCTTAACATGTGGTAATGAACACAACTTTATTTGTAAATCATCCTGGTCTTAGTGGAATTGCTACCAATAATAGACACACGCTAGTATGAAGTTCATTAAAGAAAAAGCTTAAACAGAACAGGCCTTCCTCGCTGTGTTTGTTACAACCAATTTAAAGAATAAGTACAGACGGCTTCTATGGCATGAATACTACATCAATCCTTTAGAGAAGAATTTCTTCTCTTAGTACCTTGCTATAGGCCAAATCCAACACTAAATATTAAGTTTTAAAGCTTTCAACAAATCTTTCTATACTACTGGAGAACATGAGGATCATTCCAATCACCTTTTAAAAAGGTAAATCCTATGGGTGAGATATTCTCTCTCAATCCATTCCAAGACTAGGATCCTTAAAATGTCAGAAGACATAAGATCATGAAAAAAGAGAACACATCCGGTATGAAGAAGGAATAGTAACTGTCACTGTTTCCAGACAACTGAAATGTAAGGTCAAAGTATTAATAAAGAAACACAGATATTTCGAAATTTAATAGTATGGATGAAATTAATATCTAATATTCAAATTCCTAGGATGTATTTCTTCAGTTCACAATAGCTTAACTAGATGAAGCAAACTGTGTATCTATAATAACAAAAAATGAAACATTAATAGATTCAAAGATGGTTTCTAAGAAGGAAGTAAATATCTTGTCTTAGTTTATCTTTTTTGGAGCTACTGTATCAGCATTTTAAACTGAGAATAAAATTTGCAAGTTTTGAACCAGGAATAGTGGTTCATACTTGTAGTCCCAGTACTCAGGCGTTGAGACAAAAGGACTGGAAGTTCCAGGTCAGCCTAGTCTCTACATGGTAAAATCAAAGCTAACATGAGCTACATATCAAGACCATACTTTAAAAAGGATTACTATGTTTTATGTAGGATACATCAACATCAGTAAATGAAATAGTTTCAAGTAAGGTAAAAACAATGTGAAGTGCTATTCTCCTTAAATGTTGACTATAAGAAGGAATAAATAAAGTGATGTACTAAGGCATTCAGGAAAAAAAAAAAACTCAATATCCATTGTTTTAGACAACAACTAAACTTCTATCCTAATTGTTTTGAGTCTATAAGTAGGTATTTTAACATTTTATAGCCTCTTCACTTCAATATCTAGCCATTTAGAAATACTAATACATAGTAAAGAGCCACATTTTCACTTTAAAAAAAAAAAGCATCATTTGAGTTAAACCCATTTATGTTCAACTGTCCTTTTTATTCTCATCTCATCCCTTTCATATGAACCCTTTCAATCACTTATTATCTTCAAACATCAAATTATAAAAAAGTTAGCAACAATCTATAACTTCTGCTTAAAAAGAGAAAAAAAAGTTTGAGAGAGCCCTTTTAAAAAATGGCTGGGAATGGGGAGAAAGAGGCAGAGGCAGGCAGTTATCTGTGAGTTCCAGACCATCCTGATTTACAGAGCTCCAGGACAACGGACAGGGATACACAATGAAACCTTGTCTCAAAAAAGTAAACAAGAAGAGTCAGTGAGATGGTTCAGTAGATAAAATATCAATAGAGAACTTGACTTAAATCACTGAGAACCATGTGATGAAAGGAGAGAATCAGCTACCACAAGTTGTTCTCTGACCCACAGGAACAGGAAAGATAAATTAGATAGAAAGATAGATAAGACAGACAGATGATCAATCTGAATGTTCTTTTGGGCAGCAAGATTTATTTTCTTTTAAGTACGTGTGCGTGACCAGGTATTCACTGAGGACAGAAGAGGATATTGACTGAATCCCTGGAAGATGGACTTACAGGCAACAGGTGAGAGAACCTGAATTCCGGTCCTCTGGAAGGGTGGTAAGTGCTCCTAAGCACTAAGCCAACTTTCCAGCTCCAAAATGTAAAAGTTCTAAGCTTAATATACTTTAATAATATTTAAATATACAAATAATAAAATTTCTTGATACATTAAACAGATGCACTGGCATTAACTGACTGAAGAACACGGAAATAATTTTAATAGTATACCAGGGTGTTGAAACTAGGGGCAATATAGAAACTACTTGTCACAATTAGTGTACTTTTAGAAAAGTATACAAAAATAAATAATTAGCATTAACAGCATTAAAAGAAAATAAAAAAAAATCAGACCCTAAATTTACTGAATTTTTTTAAAAACGAGTATTACCTGATGTAAGAAAGAAATTTTTTAAATCCCATATAGACTTATCACCCTAAAATGAAGTCTCATTCAGGTAATAGTAAACCAGTTTATAAATTGAGAAATGTGCCCAGGACAAACTAAACGCATGAGATTATTTACTGGCTAATTTAATGGGAAAAAAAATAACACCATGATTGACAAATGAGGTAATTAACTTTATATTTCTGTGGATAGGCAGACTAACAAAAACAAAACACACACACACAAACAAAATATACACACAACCAATGAAGGCACGGTAGTACACACAGATCACACACATTATAGGACTTAGGAGACAGAAAGATCAAGAATTCAAGGCTAGAGGCTGAAGAGATGGCTCAGTGATTAAGAGCACCAACTACTCTTTCAGAGGACTTAGGTTCAATTCCCTGCACCCATATAGCAACTCACAAACTTCTATAATTTTAGTTCCTCGGGCACCAGGTAAACAAGTAGTAAACAGATATACATTCAGACAAAATACCCATACACATAAAATAAATTTTAATTTTAAGAAAAAAGTTCAGGACTAACTTTTGCTAGGTTCAAGGTTGGACTGGGTTGCATGAGAGCCTATCTCAAAACAAAAACAAAACAAAACAATGGGGAAGGGGAACACACCACACCCAAATCAAAAACCAACTGTACTAAAAAGAACTAAAGAACTGAAGCTGGACACGAGAGCACACACCTGTGAATCCCAACAGTAGGGCTGAGACTAAATCAGCTCAGACTAATAAGGCGATCCTACCTCACATTCCTTTATAGTTGGAAAAAAAAGGCTATAAGACAGAATATGTATAGAAATATTTATCCATGTACATCTTTATAACACATATATCATAACAAAATTATATAATATTCTATATTATGTAACATAAATTTAGGTACACCTTCATAACGACTTTGCAAGGTAGGCATAATTATTCTGGTTCAGTAGGCAGAATTAGAAATTAGTAATTTTATTAAAGTTACAAAATTAGTTACAAGGTATGTGGCAGAATCAAATTTCAAAACCAAATTTGCTTGCTATGAGAGCTGTTACTATAGTACCAAAATAGAATGAATCTGTTTTAGAGATGTATTCTGATAAAAATATTATGAAACATTGACTAAAATAAACCAGGACATTCTGGATCCATTTCATGTATGGATAAGAGGAATCTAGTAAGAAAATAAATTATTTTTATATAAATACAATTTTAAAAGTATTATACAAGCAACATCTCTCTTCAGGAAAAAGTCAAGGAAATAAGGTAGAGAAGAACTGATCAGAAGCTAGACCTATAGCTCAGTAGTTAAGAGTGTTTGTTGCTCAATCGTGAAGACGAGAGTTTAAATGTCAACTCCCATGTCACAAGCAGGGTATGTTCTCAATGTCTGTAAGTTTGGCTGTGAAGGGGACATAGAAAAGAAAATTGCTGGGGCTTGATGGCTTCCAGACTAGCTGAGAAACTGTGAGCTAGTTCTAGGGTTTAGGAAGAAACCCTAATGAGATTCTGGGTTCAAAGCATGCACACCTGCACATAAATACATATACTTCCACAAACATTTTTTTTAAAAAAAATCTGATCTGTAATGGAAGAAATAGTCACAGTACCCTCATTACTAAAAATTCTTTTTATTCGTTTCACCCCTCCATTATGTAGAAATAGTTTATTTACAGACTTGAACCTTGCTCAAAGACTGAGCATAACTGTTCTAAGAATGACATCTCCTTTGATAAACAATTAGAAAAGACTATGTTTTATTTCATCTAATGAGATGAAAGGTGAAACACTTCTGAAAAGATTAACATGAAGATAGGATCATTCTCCTGAATGAATGATGATCACTACCTATTGACATTACTAATAAATGACAGCACTATACTAGGCACAAAAACTACTATGTGACTATAAAAGTATCCCTCACCCACTTTAAAAAAAAAAGTCAAAATAGAACTAAAAGGAATCATCTTTGATGAAACCGGGTCAATTTACTCAACTAATTCTAAAGGCTTGACTTCATACATGAGCTACTTAATTTAATTAAATATATTTGTATTTATGTGTGCATACATGTGTGGAGGTCAGAAGCCAACCTTCAGGAATCTGTTCTCTCTTTCTACCATATGGGTCCTCAGGAACTAACTCATCAGGCTCAATGAAAGAGATCTTTTCTCTGCTAACACTGCAGCCTAAAAGACATCTATTCCAACATACTGTGCTATAAAAAAAAAAAAGTCTGATGTGGTAGAAGAGTCATCAGAGGTTCTCCCCTTATCCAGACGGAGGTAAAATATTTCCTTAAAACAAAACAACAACAACAACAAAAACCTGGAAGTCGTCCAAGGGAGAAGTGAACATCCCCTCCTTCTAATTTCTACCTCCATGCACTGCAAGCTAAACATTTACATTAATAAACGAAAATAGCTGCTCTTGGAACCAAAAAATGCTGAGATTCAACAATTTCCATTTAATAGACAATGAATACATAATTTAGAGAGAAGGCTTTACAAAATAAGTATCAATGCAAAGAGAAAATCAAATCAAAACCTCGATATTGTGAAAAAGAAAAATATTAAGAGCTCTTAAAATCATCTATGTTTGTAGAAATTTATTAAATATCTGGATGTTATCAATTATTTTAAACAAATAACAACTCCCTCCCTAAAAAGAAGGATGCCCTTACTTGGAGCATTCTTGGTAAGACAAACATGATCAAGATTTGTTAGTATTTTACCTTAGCACTGAAAAACTATACAGGAATATTTTGGTTGAGAAGCAAGAATGCTTCTTTTTAGATTTGAAACACCACACCTCCTGATTTAAATGAACTTTTAATATTGTTGCTTTCTTGAAAACAGAATTTTTTCAGACATTACTAAAGTTATCATTGTACTAACATTCAGGTATAGTTACATTCTGTAATTTGGAACACATCTAATTACGACGCACAATGCATACCTGTAATAAAGTTTGTTAACTGCTATCAACCCTTCTACAATTAAGAGGGATATTTATTTTGTGTAATAAAACAGTAGAAATCTTTGATAGCTAATGAAAACTGACTATCTAGAAGGAACTTTTAAAGTATATAAGATGACATTTCTAAATTTATTTTCTACTTCAAAACCAATGATTTACCATAATTTATTTTAAGAAAATATTCCACTAAGCTGAGGAAAACTATAAATTCCAGGTATTATACTCTCCACACTACTGGGACCTATTCCTCCATTGCACTTACCTTCAATTATTGTGGTCTACATGTTTTACAATTTATTTGTCTTAATGTTCTTAATTGCATAACTCTTATCATCATTTTTCTTTATAAAAGCATGAAAGGTTGGAGGAAAAAACAGTATTTGTACAGTTTTCTATAGTGGTATAGTATTTGTGTTTTAATAATAAAGCTTGCCTGAAGATCAGAACACAAAGTCGTACAGGCCAGGCAGTAGTGGTGCACACCTTTAATCCCAGCAGCCACACTAGTCAGTCATACATGCCAGGCACTGGTTTCACACACCTTTAATCACAGCACCCACATTAGTTAGCCGTAGAGGCTAGGTGGTGGTGGTACACACCTTTAATCTCAGCACTAGAGAGGAATATAAAATGGGAGGAGACAGTTCTCACACTCAAGTCTCAGTCTGAGGATTTGTGGAGGCAGGATCGCCCATTTTGGTCTGAGGTAGCGGTTAAAAGCCAGTGGCTGGCCGCTTTGTTTTTCTCATCTTCAGCTTGAACCCTGATATCTGTTTCTGGGTTTTTATTATTCATGCTATAGTTTTCTACTTTAAAAATCTAGAACAATTAGGAACACTTACAGATAGTTTAAAACACAAAACACCTCTTGGCAGTTCCTTACTAGTGAGTTCAAATTACAACCAAATGTGAAGTCATTCTTTATCTCCCTTCTCTACCCTTCCCACAACCTTTAGAATCATGATCAATATGCAACAAAACTCAGAAGTCATTAAGTTCATAAAACTGAAAGCTTGCCCCAAGGACTTGTAATCTTTCCAAATTAAAATCTTTTTGTCATGTAGGTAAGTGTTATTTTCATAAAAGTCCTAGTAATGATGTCAAAGGCAGAAGAAACTCAATATAAAATGAAAATTGGGAGAAATACTGAATGTCCACTGGTAGGAAGATACTCAACCAACAACATATTATTTTTCCCCAACAATATTTATACTTATAAACCAGTTGTCCAAATGCCACAAAAATACTTTTTTATTATATAAATGCAAGACATGTCTTGCTGGTTGAAGTGGACAAATTTATACAAAGTCATGTAAAGAAAAATGGTTGGCTAGGTCACAGACAAAACATTAAATAGCAGTCTGTGGCCTCTATAATGGATAATCACTTCTTCAGGGAATTGCAGATGCCCCAAGATACTTTTCTAACAGACCTTAACAAAACTTAAAACGAAAGTTTAATTACGGTATGATAAATTACCAGGCAGCTCTCAGTATCAAAACACATTGTATTGTGAAATCCAATTTTTCTTTCATTTCATACTTGATGTACAGTTCCTTCATTTAATAAATTTTCTTTGAACATGCCAATGTAAGTTAACATTTCTCAGTGCTCTACTATTTAACAATAACAGCAACAATCAGAGAAACACAACATTGTATCTTGGAAAAAAAACCAACAACCTACCTTTAAACTAGACTCATAGTCTGTGTTCACTTTGAACATAAGCCCAAGTCGTAAATGAATTTCCTTGGCTCGACAAAAGCTGGGATCAACATAAAGCACCTCCTGAAATGCTTTAATTGCCCTGAAAGAATATAGACATAAGATATCTTAACTTTTTACGTGCGCATGCTTTTCTGCTTGGTAGTACAGTAACACTCGTTTTATGCAAAGCTATTTTTAAATCTCAGGTTTATAAAAATAATGTGTTATTAAAAACTAAAAAGGAGCACCTAGTCCTTTTATACAATTAAATGTGCATGGTCTAATTTCATATAAAATGGGAAAAGTAAAACTTATTCCAAATTATTCAAACAAACAATATTTCATGGTTTAATAAAATTCTGTATAAGTTAACAGTTTCACTGCTTCTGGAATTTTTTGGGAGAGGTAGAGAAGAGTACACAAAAAGGTTTGATTTTAAAGGAGAGGACAAAGTTTAGGGATTAATCATATTTCTAGTCTATTATACAAAATAAGTCTTTTTAAAACTTTGTAGCTGCTTTCCATGTTTTGGCATGCAATTCATTTGCATTTTATATTGCTTTAGTGAGGAGTCAAGTTTTAATTTCTGTATTAATATCCAACAACTCCCACATTATTTATAGAAAAGACCATCCTTACTTAAAAGCTCAATGGAAATGCTGCCATTCACTTGCATCTGTTTCTAAGTTTGTATCCTAGTTAACTTTCCTTGGTCTATCAGTTTCTTTTCCTCAAATTCTCACTGTATAATTTCTTAAAAAAAAAAAAAAAAAAGTATGATTTCAAGCAGAGCAAATCCAGGAAAGAGATTCTTTTTACTGAATAGACTTCTATTATGTCATTGCCTAACTTGATCATGTTAATTACTACCTGCTCAAAAGGAGTATTCAAAATGCTTTGAATTTTAAAAGTTACAAATCTACTGGAATAGGGATGCAGTTCAGATGGCACAGTGCTTACTTAACAGTTACAAATCTACTGGATTAGGGATGCAGTTCAGATGGCACAGTGCTTACTTAACATGCATGAAGCCCTAAATTTGACCTCATAAATCCAGCATGATGATTCATGGCTGTTTATCTTATACTTAGAAGGTAGAGAGAAAGATAATGAATCAGTCTAGGCTACTGAGACCCTTTCTCTAAAATGAAAATGTAACAAATGCAAGATCTCCTGAGAAAACTGGGGGCCATGGAGGTGGGGGGAGAAGGAGTATAAAATGGGAGAGGGGGAGGGGGTAGGAGAACAAGGAAAGAGATATTGGGGCTAGCAAGAAACCTACCAGGAATCCACCAGGATGACCCTAGCTAACATCCAAAGCAATTGTGGAGGGAGTGCCTGAACTGGCCTTTCCCTATAGTCAGATTGATGACTATCTTAATTTTCATCACAGAACCTTCATCCAGCAATTAATGGAATCAGATGCAGAGATCCACAGGGGAGCACTGGGCTAAGCTCCCAAAATTCAGCTGAAGAGGAAGAGCAGTAATATGAGCAAAGGGGTCAAGACCATGTTGGGGATACTCACTGAAATTGCCCACCTGAGCTAATAGGACTCTGAACTGATAGTAGTGAAACCAGCATGGGACCAAACTAGACCACTCTGAATGTGGGTGATAGTTGCATGGCTGGGGCAGACTGTGGGGCCACTGACAGTGAGACCAGGATCTATCCCTACTGCTCATACTGGCTTTTTGGAACCTATTCCCTTTGAAGGGATACCTTGTTCAGCCTAGATAAAGTGGGGAAGGCCTTGGTCCTGCCTCAAAGCAATGTGCTAGACTTTGGTGATTCCCCATGGGAAGCCTTAGCCTCTAAGGAGTGGATAGGGGGTGTGCTGGGGGAGGGGGAGGAGCTGGAACTGGGATGGTATATTAAATGAAAAGAGATAGTTTTCTTTTAAAAATTAACGAATTTTAAAGATGTCACAAATGTTCATATAATTACATAGCAGGAAACAGTAAAATAAAATAAAAAATCTACTGAGTTATGGTGAGTAATATTTAAATCCTATTGATTTAAAACTTCTACTAAATGATGTATCATTCTACCAGTATCATATATTCTTTGTAAAGCTTAAGAGCTAGCACTAGTCCTATAATCATTAAGTTGGCTATTATGAATCTTAGAGTTTTCTAAAATAATCTATTCATACAAAAACTATATCACAAAATACTTCATATGTCCTTAGTAACTTTAATGAATAACACCTTATCTAGTTTTTTCTTTACAAAGAGTGACTATTTATATACATGTTTATTTGCAATGTTAAAGACTTCTACTAGACAGTTTGTCAAGAGGAACAAACCTTTACACCCGTTTATGGCAGTATTTGACGTTCTTCCTGAAGAAATGGGTATTTATCTGTTAGATGATTTTAATAAATGGAAGGGAAATGTGTAAGAGGGCTGACAGAAAATAATGGAGGGGGGTATTTAAAATGTGTCAATCAGTGCAAGCACAAGGTTAGAAAGAGAGACCAAGAGCTCCGAAGAATATTTGAAGCCCTAGGTTCAGATCTAGCAGCAGCCTTTTGCTCTCTACAAAAACAGGCCACTTACCAACAAATGATACGAATTTGAACACACACAGTATGCCTGAAAAACAGTGTGCAGAAAGGGTTCAGAAGCTTTTAGGGTGGTGGTAATATTTTACTTCTTCACCCAGATGACAGCTATATTAATGTTTATTTTTTACAATACCATGTTATGATATGTATTTATTACTTAGACCATTTAAGGTATACCATGACCTAGAAATAAAGATGTAACGAAGCTAGAAGAGTGCTTGCCTAGGTTCCAACTTCGGCACTAAACAAACCAGAGTTGGAACAGGTTGACAATCTCAGCACTGAGAAAGTGGAGGCAGGGGGATTAGAAATAGAGAGCATCCTGGCTACCTAGCCAGTCAGCTTAAGGTGAGCCTGGGATACATGAGACTCTGTCTCAAAAAATATAAAAATCATGATTAATGCTTCACAATGTTCTTAGGAGATGAGTCAGAAAAACTGCTAAGCAATGTGCACATGTGCCAATAAAAACCCCAGGCAGGTATGAGCCATAGACCAAAAAAAAAAGCGGAAAGGCAGAAAAGAAGTTAGGAAAGAAAAAAGAAAGTTTATGAGGAAAAAAGATAAGATTGCACGACATCAGTAAAAACCCATCTTCAAAAATATTTCCTGTTCTATCTCAATTAAAATTCTAGTTCTTCCCCCAAATGTACTGTTTTTGGATGTGGACAAACATGGTTTTATGTTAATATAATCTCTGATTAGGCAAACAGTCTAGATTTAGAAACACTAAAAACACATTAGGCTCAGTCTATGTTCACTCTTTAAAGTCTAAAAGTGTCAAGGCAGACACACATGCACAAATGCACACACAGCAATATATATCCTAATCATCAAGTTCTCCTTGATGCTATGTTGCAAACAATCTTCAACATTTCATCACTAGAACATTTATAAAAACCCTTAAAGATATTTTGCCTGGGGGGTAAGGGGGTTGGAAAAATGGCTCAGCAGTTCAGAGCACTGACTGCTTTTCCAGAGGATCCAGGTTCAAATTACAACCCCCACATGGCAGCTCACAATTGTCCATAATTTCAAGATCTGACACCCTCATACAGAGTGGGGTGGGGGAGGGAGAGAATGATTTTGTGTGTGCGCGATAACTTCTGTGGGCAGTTGCCAGGTAGTTCCAAAATCAGCTGGCTGTTGTTCCTCAGCCCATCTCAAAATTTTCTTTTTTGCAAATACTGGTACTCTTGTCTTCACTACTTCTTTTTACTGTGTTGTCCTGGTCTAGAATATTTTCATTCTTTAGCTTCCTTCTAAATCCACTATTATCATCAAGACTCACCATGCAAAATCAACTAATATTGCTTAGTGTTAAAGCTAGTAATTAGGCCCAATTAATAATCAAATCATTCTGTTTTCTATCTATGGTATACTGTTTCCACTTTTTCTAAGCTTGTTCCTTCAGGTCTTCATTCTTTTCTTCTTCTCTAAACCATCATTAACAACAAAAACCAATCAACTTAACATGTTAACTGATGCCATCACTTGAATACAACCAATACATCTATTTGTTGGGAAGGAAGAACTCTACAGGCTGTTTACTGATAAAAACTCTTCACCTAAAAGACAATACATTTATTCACATATCTAAGTTTGACTTTCTGCCTAAACCTTTGCTGGTTTTATTCTTGTGTGACACTTGGGCATTACACATACCAGGAAAAAAGGTGGGAAGAGAGAATGCCGCTAAAGATTACATTCAAATTTTGGTTATTATCTTACTGTATATTCCTCTCTCTCCAAAATACATGGAGACTGAATATGGTCTCTGTAACACAAACTAAATGGTATCACTATTAAATATTTTATCCTGACAGAAATTTAATTTAATCTTAAATGGCTACTTAAAAAACTATACAAAATACTTTGATAACACAATGCCTAGAAAAATTCAGTTTTCAAATAGGCAAAGCATACATTCGACTAGAAAAAAAATTTTAAGGAACATCACTGTGCTTAGTACTATTGCTGATTTTTTTAATAGCCTAGAAGCAAGTTTTTAAATCACCAGATTATTTCTATTGATATTTTTGGGTTAAAGAATTGTTTCATTTAATCATAAGTTTAAAAAGAAAATTATATAAATCTAAATCCCCAATAGCACTAATTCCACAAAAAAACACACATGTGCTAAATATACTTTAAAAGAATGGTCACTTTTTAAACAGATTTCTAGAAAAATCACACTACAAAGAAAGGAGGGGGAAGGGGAGAGAGAGACACATACACAATCATTTAGATCTATAGCAAACAATTCTAACAGAATGTCCCTTCCACATTTTGGCATATTTGTAAAGAGAAATAACAAAACTTGAATTGTCTAGGGATAATAATATGTTCAGAGTGTTTCCTCAAAAATAAAGGGGAAATGAAGAAATTACATAATTTTTCATACAAATTAAAGAATAGTCTACCTCTCAGTAGTAAAATACACATATACAATATATATGTACTCCCATACATATACATTCAGAAATTTACAGGCTCTTTTTAAGAGAAAATTAGAAAAAATTGATGAATTAACCAAAGAGACAAGTGGATAAGATTTTCGAAGATGGAAAAGCAAAGAGAAAACAGATCAAATAGGAAATGTCATGAACAAAGTGGCCAAAACAAAGAAAAAGCTTCTGGTCTCTTTAGGGAATGCTAATGTAATGTGATTAGCACAAAAAATAAAACTTGGACAAGAACTGGGCTACAAGGATCATTTGAGATTGAATTAGAAGAGGCAGGAAATGTGAGGCTTAGTTAGAGCACATTGCAGGTGCAGGTGCTGACATTTGCTAGTGAATCACCTCCCTCCTCTCTCTAACCCTCTTTAGAAAATCTTCAATCACCATTACAATAAGTAGGGCACATTTTCCCCTCCTGTACTGCAAAATTTAAATATTTAGCCCCTAATTCCCCTGAAGTTTAACTAATCAAAACCCTTACAAATTCTCTCTGGTCATCTTTGTGTCACTAGTAAACTATATATTGTCAGAACTGCCTTAAATATTCTAGTTTTGTTCCCCCAAAAGAGACTATTTAATAAACTCAGTGTATGTTAACATCAACTATTTATTGATAATAAAATTTCAAACTAAAAGCATGTTTGTTTAATAGCTCAAAAATAACCAATAAATAGAGGTTTTGATCAGACTCAATGCCAGACAAGCCTTGGGATCAATGGTATCAAAACTGCATTAGGTTTATTTTTTTTCCCTAATTTCTTTCATCTTATCAGAATGCTTTAAAATTGTCACTAAAACCACCCATCTTTTTCCTTACTGCATTCAGTGAAATGACCATACAGGAGAGCAGAAATTCCTTCTCCCTTAAGAGCAAACAGTACTGACTGCTGTAGAAATGAATCCTAAAATGCTGTACAAGTAATGTGTCAACATCTGTCCTTTAAAGCTCATCTCCACCTTATCTCATAATCCCTTTTGATAACCTATCATAGTTGTCAACTACATTTGGAAACCTAAATTTCAAAATCTATGCATGCAGCACGGAACTATGTATCACTTACATTTGCCACACTGAGGCCACACTGATATTGATCAATGGAAAGTATACTAACAGAAAATGCCAGAGATAGGTGATAAAGATATACACATCTTAGATATGCATTTAAGGATATGGCTAAAACCTGTACTAAAAGGAAAAGTTTCTATTTGTTTAATTATACTTTCAAGAGTTAGTTTTCCTCATCTTTTTCTGCCCATCTTAATTTCCCCTTTCTCTTTATGCTCTCACTTGAGGATATAGGTTTCCTGTGAAGGCATCTTTATTTCAAAGTAACCCTAGCAACTGACCACTTTCATGCACACATGCATGTACAAATAAAAACTCCTTTAAGAGACCATTGCACATAATCATGTGTTTCCATGCCTTTATTTTCCAATCTGGACATCTTACCTTAAACTCCTAGACTTCTGAGTATTAATAATAATAGAGCTGAAAAGTCAGAATTCAAATGAGGATCTAACAATTGCTCTAATGTATTAGTAAGAAGAGGCTGTTACTAAAACTAGAGAATGTAATTTAATTACATTTAATTCATTTAATTAAGGAATGTAATTAAATGAAACAGACCCACCAAAAACGAAACAAAACTTCCACCGAAAAAATAAATAGCATAATCTGTCAAGAAACAGGTTAACAGTAAAAAGTTAATAAAGTAATAATACATTAGTATCACCAACCTAAAACACGCATGTTGGTTAGACGCATTGTAAGATACTCTGTCTCATCAAATGCCAAGAGGCATCATTACCAAATACAATCCTTATTTAAATTCTACCTGTACAAAAATTACAATATTCTGAGACATCTCTTTGTACAGATAATTAAGAGGAAAAAAACTTTTCTAACAACACTTCTCAACAAATTTCAAAGAATTTGGTATTCAACCAGAAGTTCCTAATAGCAGTCAATATTTATCATGAAACGTGTAACAGTATAAAGTAATTTCAATCTAAATAAATTACTGTCAAATCAGTCTGTACTCTGAAACTCTCATCAAGCACTATTGTGTGCTTTTCTGTTTGCAGTTGTTCAAGCAATACCAAAACAAGCTAAAGTAGAAACATGAGAAGTAGACTTGGGGGAGAAAAGGGTGTTGACCAGCAAGCAAGTAAAAACACATCACCAAGGAGAATTTATGGACAAAGGTTTAAGGTGTATTATTCAGGAAGTAGCCGAAGCACTGAAATTTAAGACATAAGAAAATGGTGGTGAACCAAGAATAGATCAACAGAAGGCATTTATTTAAACATTGCCTTGTCCCCTTTATCACTCAGTTTCATTTCTGAAATCAACTGAATAATGTAGAAATCATATATTATGAATCAAAATATAGCATGGTCATGAACTTATTAAGTAGTAACAACTTCACTACTAATTTTGTTCTTACCTTCAATGAAGAGGTAATCTCTGAGTTAATCATAGGTTTGTGAAACCTATGGTCTGACATAAAAATATCTATTCTTAAACTGGAGAGTTCCTTGCTTTTTTCTTACATTATTTCCAATGAGCCATAAAGATTTACCAATATGCCCAAGAGAACCACTACAAATATGAACCAAAAGACTATTGCCTATGCACATCTGTGATGTCACCAGAGTCGGAGACAGGAAGACTGCCTTAAGTTTAAAGACAGCCTGCATTACAAAGTGATACTTTGGAGGAGGGGGAAGGGGGAGAAGGAGGAGGAAGAGGAGAGGGAGGAGGGGGAGGAAGAGGGGAGGAGGAGGAGAAGGAAAAGGAGAAGAAGGAGGAGGAGGAGCAGGAGGAGAAGGAGCAGAAGGAGAAGGAGAAGAAGGAGAAGAAGGAGGAGCAGGAGGAGGAGGAGAAGGAAAACAAGAAGAAGAAGGAGCAGGAGGAGGAGGAGGAGAAGGAGGAGGAGAGAAAAGAAAGGCTAGATATAGAGGTACATGCCTCTCAACTGAGGCAGAGGCAGAGGGGCAGAGGCAAAGGGAGATAACTATGAGTTCCAGGCCAGCCAAGACTTAACAGTTAGTCATACCTAGTAATCTTAAAACTTACAGGCACAGTATAATAGGGAAAAAAAAAAAAAAAAACCTATGCTTGAAGAATCTGTATATAAACCTTGCTTCTGCCAACAACCAATTATGTAATACCAAGTTAAATACATAGTCTTTCCCCCACCTACAAAATTAAGAAGGCAAGCATAAATCACCTCTAAGACTATTTCTCTAGTTTTCAAAATTTAGAATTTTTTACACCATGGATAGGGTCTTTTAAAAAAATTACAAGACGTAAAAATCTTTGGTTTCAAATATGATACAATGGACACTAATGTTGTGGTACTTTGGATGAGAAAAGCTTCCATAGTTTCATATATTTGAATGCTTGGTCCCCAGTTGGAGGAACTACTTGAGAATGGTTAGAAGGTAAGGCCTTGTGAGGGGATGAGGGGTGGGGGTGTCACCTGTCTTTGAGACTTCAAAAGCCATTCCTAGTTCTCTCTGCCTCCCATTTGTGGATCAGGATGAACATTCTTGGCAACTGCTCCAGTACCATACCTATCTGCATGCTGCCACTTTCTCGACCACGATGGTCATGGATTCTAACTCTCTGAAACTTTAAGAGCCCAATAAACTCTTGTATAAATTGCCTTGGTCATGCTGTCTTATACAGCAATAAAAAAGCAACAAAGAGAAAAGTTTAATTTAGGATTGCCGGATTATGGAAAGGAAGGAGTAACTTAAAAAAATCTCAACCCTGGTATGGTGATTTATGCCTGTAATCCCAGCACTGGGAAGAAAGAGATGGAGGATCACCTTGAGTGATCTAAGCACTGTCTACTTAGTAAACATTCTGGGCTAGCCAGGACTACATAGTAAGTCACTGAGTTGTTTTCCCCCCTTATTCTTTTGGGTTTTTTTTTTGGGGGGGGGGGTGTATGGAGAAAGGGCTAAAGAGAAATGGTGTAATTATTTTAATTTCAAAAAGTTAAAAATAAATGTTTAAAAAGGTGACGTTTTATAAAGATAATCATAGCTTTATAAAGTTGACAAAACAAAGCCATGTTCTGGGTGCTTAAAATATTAAGAGCACAAAGGTATACCCTTAACATGTGATATTTCCTTATAGGATCAAAAGCCAACCAACAAAACTAAAAGCTATGACAGAAGAAAATTCATACTAACAAATGTCATCCATATCTTAAGTTTCCTTTTTAAGAAAGATGGAGGACATCATTGTCAATTCATGTAAAACTTCAGTAATATAAGTATACACATGGAGTATATAACAGTTGTAATCTTTGGCCAAAGAAAGCAATCCCCTTCCTAAGGATTTCAACCATACCCACTTAGTTTAAAAAACTAGCACAAAGAAGTGACTAGAAAAAAAATCAGAAACATTTTAAATTAAAAATACCCACACAGGGTTTTATAGTTTAAAAAACATGCAATTCTTGGGTGACCTTCAAAATTTTCTAAAAGGTGGGCTGGAGAGATGGCTCAGTGGTTAAGAGCACTGATTGTTCTTCCACAGGTCCTGAGTTCAATTCCCAGCAACCACATGGTGGCTCATAACCACCTGTAATAAAATCTGGTGCCAACTTCTGGCCTGCAGGGTCACATGCAGGCAGAACATTATATCCATAATAAATAAATCTTTTAAAAAAATTTCTAAAAGGCAAATGATTATACAGTAGTTTGATTGTTTCTGAAGTTAGAATGTGAATCTCTCTACTCAAATTCTATATTCTTTCCATTAGAGCCCACTTCTGTGTTATCTGATAAAAAAGTGGTGATAGAAAGAGGGTCACAGTAGCAGGGTCCTACATTTGACAAGTCTATTCAAACTTAGGTGCTATTATCATAACTTTATATTTTATAAGAGAGACAGAACAAACTTTTAATATGGTACTCAGTTACTAAAAGTTGCAGTATGCTACCCAGTGTATGACTAACTTTCCAAAGAAGTCAAAGAAAGTCAAAAAATAAAATAAGAATAAAAATACTAGCCATCATGAATATTTCTCCCCTAGATCTTGGGATCTAAGTTTAATCATATTCATTCTCCAGTTCAAATAACCTACGGGTCATCAGTCAACAATGAGTAATGGAGAAATTGAAAATTTTTCCTTTATCTAAACCTCTTTGACTAGGATCTTATAGAATAATAAATAGTTAAAAACAGCAATTCTAAATAAACTAAGGTAGGTCAATACTTCTGAAGAAACAATCTAATTATATCAGGAGATTACTGAAAACAGAAGAAAAGATTTACTAACAGCAACATTTTATTTAACACACACTCTCAAACCAGAAAATATAAATAAAACAAGCTATTTATTGGAAACAACTGGAGTCAATTTTCTGTATGACATGTTAACTTACCATTGAAATGCATTGTAATGGAAGTAGACCAAACCAAGACCGTATAAAAATGCAGCATTCTATAAAGAAAGGAAAAAGACTTTTAAAGAAAATATTTTTATGAAATGTATATTATACTGTTGGGGCAAAACATGGTATTCACAATGTTTTAAGCTCTTAAAATTCTTATGCTATGTAACAATATATTTACAATATATTTTTCAAACACTAAAATGACAATTATAAGTAAGCAGATAGCATAGAATCCAATCAACTTGGAAAAATATTCTGTTTCTGTCTAATCAAATTTGTTCTGGGGGAAAAATTAACTAGTAGAATTCAATCAGCAAATTAAACATAAGCATCTATTCTTCAGAGGAAAGAAAATGCTTCGATTGTACTATCTTATTTTTTTCTATTTGCACATGTATATATGCTTTCTGTGCCTCCTGCCCCACAGTCCCCAAATCTTGAAACTCTTTAATTTTATGGTCATTAGCACAGGGGGGTGGGAGGCGGTGCTAAAATTCAACAGGAATTCATAATATAACTCCACAACAAATTTTACCACTAATAAAAGAATTAGATATCAAAGCAACACCTCTTGAATTACATTTATGTGTTTAACCACTGATTCTTTTTGTAGTTTAAGAAACAGGAGCTATACTTACTCTTATCCATTTTCTCTCTCTCTCATATCCAAATAACTAATTACTTTTAGGTTTTTGTTGTTGTTTTGGTTTCTTTTAGTTTTGTGGAGATAAGGACTTACTATGAGCCTGGCTGATCTGGTACTCATTACACACTGCCCAGGCTAGCCTTGAATCAGAAGCAATACTCTTCCTTTTGTTTCCCATGTACTGGGTGACATGTACCACCACACTTAATCATACTCGTCTTAAAAAAAATGGCAAATGTTTGTGCATACATATATACTATACCAAAAATGATGCAAATCTGTTTTAGTAAATCTTTTCTAAAAGTCAAGCTTTCAAACCGTCCTTTTCTCAAAATTTCTCTTAAATTGTTCTCTTAAATTTCTCTGCTTTCTTTTTTTTTTTTTTTTTTTTTTTTTTTTGAAACTTAAATCATTTTTATTTATGAAATAGTATAAAAAATGAACAATTCACTATTATAACAAAAGAGCTGAACGCTCACTACAATGAAACAGCTACTATTTACACAGCTGTTTAGTTTTATTTAGAGGTTAACAGGAACAGAAGTCTTCCATTTAAACAAGCTATTGATTACAGATGTTATAGTTTTAAACTATAATTTCTAAAGGTCTAAGCATTAAAAAAAATTTAAACTGGGTTGGGCGGTGGTGGCACGCCTTTAATACCAGCACTCGGGAGGCAGAGACAGGCTATCTCTGTTGAGTTCAAGGCAAGCCGGGTCTACAAGAGCTAGTTCCAGGACAGGCACCAAAAACTACACAGAAACCCTGTCTCTAAAATTAAAAAAAAAAAAAAAAAAAAAAATTAAAACTGGGACAGGAGAGATAGCTCAGTGGTTAAGAGCACTGGCTGCTCTTCCAGGGGACTGGGGTTTAATTTCAGCATCCACATGGTAGTACACAACTATCTGTAACTTCAATTCCAGGGGATCTGACACCTTCATGCCAATGCACATAAAAAAGTTAAAATAAATTATCTTTATAAAAACTTAAACTATGCGCTGGAGAGGTGGCTCAGCTATGTAAAACATATGTTCTTCCAGAAAACCTGGGTTCAATTCCCAGCACCACACGGCTGTTCATAACCATCTATACCTACAACGATTCCAGGAGATACAATCCCCTTTTCTGGTATCCTTAGGGATCAGGCACATACATGGTACACAGATACACATGCAGGCAATACACCAACACATAAAATAAAAATAAATCTCAAAAAATATTGAAACTTATTAAATTGCTTCTTTTTCAATTATGCTGTTATATTTTCTAAGAAGTATATCGTTAACTAAAGGTTTTAGCACTAGTTAGTACTTTATTTGGTGATTTGACCTAGCTGAACACCTGTAAGGAAATGAAGATGTTAGGAAGAAAAGAAAGGAGGTCAATACAGGATGCACTGTGGAGCTGATTATGGTTGTTAGCAACTGGAACTCAATCTTGCTGGAAATCTCTGACAAACAATGTGGAACATTTGTCAGAGTCATCTTGCCCTAAGTGTAAGGAACCAGAGCACACAGCCCACAATAGTTATAAAACACTAACTTGAGAAAAAGAGTGGGTGGTTTAAGTTTAAAGCCCCAAATGTAAACAGGTGGATTTTTTTTGTTGTTGTTTTTGTTTTTCAAGACAGGGTTTCTCTGCAGCTTTTAGAGCCTGTCCTGAAGCTAGCTCTTGTAGACCAGGCTGGTCTGGAACTCACAGAGATCCGCCTGCCTCTGCCTCCCGAGTGCTGGGATTAAAGGCGTGTGCCACCACCGCCCGGCTATGGTAGATAATTTTTTGCACAAGAATTTTTAATAATAAAAATTTTTCTAGGACTATATTGTTCATTTCCTTTAAATTCGATGTGCCTTCTAAAAACACTGAAAAACATTTAACTACACTGTAAAATCTAATAATGTAGTAATTTACTTTCATTATATCCTCATTACCCCCAATTTTCCAAATGAGAACATTATATGTAACTAAGGGATACACAAAATTGAAGAGTTAAGAAGGTCTCAACATTCATTTTGAAAATTGGTATTTAATTTTCTTTAATTTCGCTAGAACTGTTTTTAATCAAAATCATTCATTTCCTATTCCATTCTCTGAACAATACTGAAGAGGCTGTACAAAACTAACTAAAATAAAATGTATTTCTCCAAATCTCAACAACAAAAAACCCAAACAACATGTAATATATGATACAGGAAGAAAAATATAGATATTCCCAACACAGGAGCAGTTAAGAGTCACGAAATGCATTATCTATAAAGTCAAGACCTGAAAGACAATTACTTTCTTAGAGGATGAAAACAATAATTGAATCCCAACAAGTAACAGCACACGTGTGCATGTATGCATGCAGTTTATTGAAGTGAATTTCTCCTTCCAGAACTCATCTTACAATCTCCCAATATCTTTGTTTATACTACATCTTTCTCTTTAGGAAACTTCTTCCCATCCCTGCCACACTATAAATCCATTTAAATATATACTATAAAGATTCACTTAAATTCCATTTTCTCTGTGAAGGTTTGCTGCTTGACCTACATAAAATTAGAGGCAGTATCTCTAACTTCTAAATTTGTTCTTAGCACAATGTATCATGATAACCATTGCTTAACAAGAACTTAGTTTTGTTCAGAATGATAATATTTTCTATTTTATAAGACTAACAACCTTATGAGGCAGACAGTCTCACTTATAAAATAAAAAGAACTAAGGATCAAAGAAAAGCAAATGCTCAAGGAGATGAATAAATACTAAGCAGCAGATATAGGGATTGACTAGGTCAGCCTCCAAAGCTCACTTTTAGCTATTTGTCTGTGGTGTTATTTGTGTACTGATTGAACTTCATCAAACAAAAATGATAGAGACAGGAATGTGAGGCAGAGATGATGGCACATGTTGAAAATGACAGCACTTAGAAGGGAGTGGCCAACTGGATCACTGTCAAGGTCAAGGCCAGCCTGGTCTACACAGCATATTATAAGACAGCTTCAGTAATACACACTAAGAATTTATCTCAAGAAAAAAAAAAGTGCCAATTAAATGTGTGTATTCCTTGTTGTAATATAGCATAGTATACTCCAATACAGTAGATACCCAAAGACTCACTAAATCTAATCAACCATCATTTAAAGCTGTGCTTAGTTCCCATGTGTGATCCAGTATCAGTATGAGACATTACCCCGTCTATTAACTAAGAGCTAATTTTCATTTTAGTAACAGCGACATAAAATATTCAAACATTTGGTGATTAGCTGTAAATAATAGCTGATAGCAATAACTAAGTTCAGAATATACCACCCCCAAAATGCAACATCTTAGTAATGTAGGATTCCCGTCTGTATCTGTGAATATGTTTTATTACCACTGGTTAATAAAGAAGCTGCTTTGGCCTATGGCAGGGCAGAATATAGCTAGGTGGGAAAACTAAATTGAATGCAGAGAGAAAGAAGGCGGAGTCAGACAGACACCATGTCTAAGGAGAAGCATGCCAGAACCTCACTGGTAAGCCACAGCCTCATAGCGATACACAGATTAATTAAAATGTGTTAATTTAAGATATAAGAGCTAGCTAGGAATATGCCTGAGCCATTGGCCAAACAGTGTTGTAGTTAATAGTTTTTGTATAATCATTTGGGTCTAGGTGGCCAGGAAAGCCCAAAGTAGAGTCTCCATTTACATCTTAGCATACTGATCATTTAAGCTGAAGGAACTTGACAAATATGTGCTAGAAGAATTTTCTGACCCTCACCAACCCTTCACCTCTGGAAGTCCTAAGACCCTAGTAGATGCCAAGGTGTGAACATTAAAAGTTAATAAAACTTAATCAGTACTAGGTGTAGTGAGGGGCTGCAGGCAGGCCTGCTTGCTTTTCTTCCCACCCAGCTCCCACATAGCTAGCTTAGCCCCAGAAATAACAACACACAAACTGTATTCATTTAAACACTGCCTGGCCCATTAGTTCCAGCCTCTTATTGTCTAATTCTCACATCTTGATTAACCCATTTCTAATCATCTGTGTAGCACCACGAAGTGGTGTCTTACCGGGGAAGATTCAGCATGTCTGACCTGGTGGCTGTCTGACCTGGTGGCTGGCTTCATGGAGACTGTCCCAGAGAGGAGAGGCAGGGCGATTGCCCGAGGCATCTGCCTCACTCCCAGCATCCTTTTCTGTCTACTCCACCCACATATGTTCTAACCTATCAGGCCAAGCAGTTTCTTTATTAATTAACCAATGAAACAGCAGATAGATAGAAACACTCCTACATCAACTAGGAAACAAGTTGAGTACCTATATCTCTAGAATACCTGTGAAAGAGAAAAGAACATCTCAGCTTAGGACACTTAGCTCATACCTCTACAAACTGATCTCTGAATGGGATTTGCTATAAACCCTGAAATATAATATATTCCCTCACAAAATACTATTATCTCAACAAAGTACTACTGACATCTCTACTAAGAAATATTAATCTTATACAAAAGAATGGCTTGAATAAATATACTAACATCTGAATAAAAGCCTTGAACTTCATTTACAGAAGGGGAAAAAAAAGAAGTAAATCCCCCAAGGTACAGGTATTGGCAAGGAATTTCTGAAAGGCTCAATAACACAGAAAATAATCACCCCCCAACTGACAAATGGGATTACATAAATTTAAAGGGCTCTATATAACAATTAATCATTAGAGTAAAGGACAGTTTATAGACTGGGTGGGGAGGGGGTAAGCAGGTGCACAGGAAGAGGTGTCTCAGACTACTACACATTTAATACCTAAAATGAGTGAAAAACTAAAAATTAGTCATTAAAAAAGGCAACCCATTCAGTCAATAATGGGTTAGTGAACTGAAGAAATAATTCTCAAATGATCAACAAATACTTGAAAATATGTTCAACACCTTCCATCATCAGGAAAACTACCTTGAGATTCCATTTCACTCCAGGAAGAGTGTATCATCAAGAAAACCAACGATAACAAATGCTGGTAAGGATGTAGGTAAAGAACTTTTATTCACTGCTGGTGAAAGTTAACTTCAGTAGCCACTAGGAAATCAGCAGGAAGTTTCTCAAAAACCTTAATATAAAACTACCATACAATAGCTATATCACTCCTAAATAAATATCCAAAGAACTCTAAGTCAACATACCATAGAGCAGTGGTTCTCAACCTTCCTAATGCTATGACCCTTTAATATAGTTCCTCACGTTGTGGTGACCTGCCAATTAAAAAATTATTTTTGTTCTTAATTCATAACTGTAATTTTGCTGCTGCTATGTAGCAATGTAAATATATGATATTCAGGATATCTGATATGCAACCCCTATAAGAGGGTCATTCAATCCCCAGAGGGGCCAGGACCCACAGGATGAGATCCACTGCCACAGAGGGACTTGCACATCTATGTTTACTCCTGTGCTATTCAGAGTAAACAAGAGATGAAACCAGCCTATGATGGAGGAGTGTCTATGTGTTACTTTCATTGATTAATTAAAAAAAAAAAAACTGCCTTGGCCCTTTAATAGAACAGAAAATTAGGTAGGCAGAGTAAACAGAACAGAATTCTGGGAAAGAGGCGGGAGACACTTCAGGCAGTCGCCATGCCTCTCCTCTACGAGATGGACGCAGGTTAAAATCTCTCCTGGTAAGCGACCACCTTGTGGTGCTACACAGATTACTAAATACGGGTTAATTAGCCAATAAGAGGCTGAAACTAATGGGCCAGGCAGTATTTTAAAAATACATTTTCCATGTAATTATTTTGGGTGAAGCTAGCCGGGTGGCAGGACGCAGCCCTGCCGCTCCATCTACAAGCCTAGGTACCCAGCAACAAATGAATAAAATAGATACAGATAAAGAAATTGTGGCTCATATACACAATGATAATTTATTCTGCTGTAAAGAAAAATGAAGTCAAGACATCTGCAGGAAAATGGACAGAACTGGAAAAATCATTATGTTAAGCAAAATTAAGACATGCTCAGAATCACAAATGTTACATGTTTTCAGTTTGGCAGTAATGATGCACACCTTTAATCCCAGCACTTGGGAGGCAGAGGCAGGCGGATCTCTGTGAGTTTGAGGCCAGCCTGCGCTACAGAGCGAGTTCCAAGATGATTGGATTGCACAGAAAAACACATTCTCTCATATGAAAGAACTCAATTTAAAATTCTACATACATGTCCATTTAAAAAAATTAAGTTTGTGATGAGGAAGAAGTAGCAAAAGAATTTCTAGAAAAGCTATAGTTTCTACTTTTCTTTTTGTAAATGTATCCCTTCCTTGAGGGCTGAAAAGATTAAGTACAGGTCAGAGTTGTATGAAAATTACTTCAAAATGAAAATATCAGTTCTTCTCTTCCCTCCTCCTCTACCCACAAACCCCTAGTACCACTTCTAAGAAATTTCTAGGCTTGAAAAACACAAGACATTTTGCACAGACAAGCTGGTTATCGGGGATGCATGTGCCTATCAGCATTTAAAAAAAATGGAAGTAAAACCTCTAGCCAGACAATAACAACTTTGGTTGCTGTGGGTGAGGGGAAATCAATCAATAGGCTAACATCTTTTAGAACAGTGAAAATACTTTGTGTGCTACCATAATGGTAGAGTCAAGCAGTTACACATTTTCCCAAGACAATGGAATGTACAACACAGAGTGAACCCTAATATATACATTATGGACTCATTTACCACTGTTAGGGGATGTTTTTTGATAACAAAGGTGTTATAGAACTCTGTTCTCTGAGCATGATGTAGTCACTGAGGTCCTGGAATCAAGGCAGATATGTGATCACCTGCACAAGACATTCCAAGACTGCACCCATTAATATTCTTCTGTGGAAAGAGTAGGAGATTCATAAGGCTCAAGAAGCCCCACAAGAACATAAACAGTAATGGTTACTGGGTAAAGACTATTCTCTGGTAGTGTAGTTGCCCTATGTTGCCCATGCTCCTGAAGTAACCCATCACACTCAGGCTCCTGTAAGTCCTCCCAATTAAGCCATGGTGGAGCTGGGTGACATTGTTTCTTTATTCTATGCTAACCGTCCCTATCTGAAACAAATAGAAATAAACCTCCTGGGAAACATCACACAAAAGCAGGTTATATGTGTACAGAGGTGGGGGTAGCTGTTTGCTATGGAACTAAAACTGAACTTAAAAACCAATAACTGCAACAACACTTTCTATAATTTTCTAATAAGGCCCTAAGCACAATTGCCACTTTGTTGTTAATATTTAATAGTAATGGGCAAGGCCCCAACTCTTAGACCCATGCTGAAAAAGAAAACCACTACCTAATAACAACACTAACTTGTAAAAAACCAAAACTAAACATAAATGGGCATGGTAGTCTTGAATATATTAGAATTTTAAGACAATACAAGTCATAGACCATAGTAGAGTACCAGTAAGTTTAATATCTGAAGACTTTCATTTTACTGTGATTTGCAGACAGAGAGAAAAATACGAAACCTTTATCCTAAGAGCATACTGTAATAAATAGCACTAGCTTGAAAAAAAGATTCTTTCACAAAGGGTGAGAATGTGAGATAACAGAAGAGAATGCTGATGCAACTAATTAATTCAAGACTCTAAAACTTTTATTAGACAAGTTCTAAACTAAAGGCAGTTTAAGACCACAAGGTTCTGTTATTGTTTTGTCCTTTCTGTTTTCTTTGGCAGTACTTAGGGTTGAACTTGTGGCCTCATAAATACCATCCAACTACTGTACCACTAACCTGTTGCTCATCCCCAATTTTAGGTTGAAACAATTTGGCTGTCAGTCAACACCAAGTATTCTATATGCCATAATCATCTTTGGAAACAATTACATTTTATGCTGAGATGCAATTGAAAAATAAATTCTTATCAAACTATGAAACAAGCCAAAAAAGCTGCTTATGCCAAAAAGCACTGACTCCTTATTTGGGCACAAAGACAAGTGAAAACAGGATGAAAATCTGACATATCTAACTTCATTCTGAATCTGTTTCTTACTTGTTGGCTCTGACTCCTACCTTACTTCTGCCTAACTAACCTATTCTACCTCCTTCCAGGCTAAGTGACAGAGATGTCACTATCCTACATCTGCAGTTACCTTGGATTTCAGGAAGGACAAAACCATGCAGGACAGACCACCCACAAATGAAAGCAATTATTGACTAGGAAAAAGCTGTATCCTGTAGAAATAGTCACCTGCAAACCACCTTGTCATCTCAAGCACTGAAGACTTCTAACCATCTTGGAGGACCAGAGCAAGGGTCCATAAACGTTGGATTCATGTCTTGACAAAAATTGCTTAATTACGCACATTTCTTAGCCCATTTTCTCCTTATTTTAAACCTAGAGCTCATGTCATTACCCAGATGATCATTTGGAGTTACTGTACCTCTTTATCTATTCCTCTTCCCAAAGTGGCTACCGTGAATAAATTTCTAACTTTTTAACCATAGAAAATAAATCTCTAACTTTTGCCTCCTTAACTGGGGTGTCAGGGTAAGTTGCCAAACTTACCATGTTTCAGACTATCAGAGACAGAAGTTTTATCTTAAAAGATTTGGTTATACTACTTAAAAAAAATCCAATCATGCTATCACTAATTCGACACAAAGTGATACAAAGCAGGAAAAAGACTTCCCACTGGAGATCATTTGAGGAGTGGGAAGAACAAATAAAGATTTGAAGGCATTCTAGAGGTTCTAGGTATAAACTTCCTGGTGGCTACCACAACCCGTTATGTATCCTATAAACAGATAAAACTATAAGAATCTCACATGAAATTGAGAAAAACAGATGTTCTGTGCTACTTCAGATTGTTTCTTAAGAAACAACAGTAACAGCACCAATTCATTGCTTTGGTTTCAACAGCCACAACATTTTAGGCACCACAGAGTTAACAGAGATTTCCCATTTAAACCTGGATCCCTGTAAGATTTTTAGTAAAATTATTGATTGAAAATATTTGGGGAACAGAGGCATACAAGTGGAAAGAGGCACAACTTTTACCTATCTGGTAGAAAACAAAAAGAATAATTTTATATCAATTTTAAAGGATTAATGAGCCTAAAATAGAATGTGCTAAAAATTATTAACAATGCAGTACAAAGACAAAGACACAGAAATACAAAAGTGAACTTAAAAATAGGCAAGTTTATTATAAATCTAAAAAGCCTGCCATATAGAGAAAAGGTAAAATGGGACTTAGGTGATATTTAAAAATATGGTAGGTTAAAAAGAAAAAACACACATACACAAAACAAAACCTTCTAGTGTTGAAAACTATAATATTCAGATGCAGAAAACTGAATAAATAAAATGAAATCCCAAATAAATATTAAAGTTGCAGAAGACAAAAAACAAATCTCTTAAAAGAAGCCAGGAGATTTAGGAGCTTGAAAAAGGCTTCAAAGAAGTTTTAACTCTCAGTTCAAAGAAGTACAGGGAATAGAGAATCAGCTAAACCATACCAAAACAACACTAACAAACTTTCAAAAACATAGTAAAGCTAAAAGAATGAAAATAAGCAACAAGTTTATAGTAGAAAAATAAATTAGAAATAGAATAAAAGCGCTACAGCAAAACCCTGTTTTAAAAAACAAAGTAGAATAAAAGAACAAGAATCAATGTATTCATACAAATAAATTTATATTACATAAAGTATCATTGAATCTAAGATTTCATCAAATTTAAGATTCATATATAACAAAGAAAAACACTTTAAATTAAGGTGTGATTGCACTTAAGATTAAGCATTAAGACAGTTTTTAAAATAATTTTAAAGAAATTTTATGATATACAATTTAGAGACAATAAGATATTTGTCTTTCAGAGACTGATTTAATGTGCTTAATACAATTATCACCAGTTGTATTCATTTTCATACGAACATAATTTCATTTTTCTTATGACTGAAAAAAATTTCCGTGTATAGATAACATGTTTTCTATATCCATTCATCTCTTCTTGCTGGATACCCAGGTTGGTTCCATAACTACTGTGAACAATGTTACAGTGTTACAGTTACATAAGATTCCCTGTGATATGTAGATTTTAAGTCTTTTGAGTAAATACAGAGAAATAGTATAGCTGCATCACATGGTAGGTCTACATTCCATAATGCCAGAATGAGTTTAGACTCCCAGAAGTGTACAAGGGTCATCCTTCTGTCTCTTCCTCACCAGCATTTTTTGTTACTTCCTTCTAATGACTTCTACTCTGACTAGGGTGAGAGAGAATCCCAACAGAGTGTCATTTACATTTCTCTGATCACTAGTGAAGTCCAACATTTATTCTTCATTCTTTGAGGATTAAGGTTTTGTAGGTTGTTGTTTTTGTTTGTTTAAAATGGGGTCTCATGAGGCCTAGGCTGTCCTCAAACTTTCTATACCTTGAACTTCTGATCTTCCTACCTCAACCTCCAAAATGCTGGAATGACAGGCTTGAACCAACACATAATTTATGTTATGCTAGGAATGAAACCAGAGGTTTGTATATGCTGGCCAAGCACTCCTCCAGTTGAGCCACATCCCCAGACCATTGGCTGATTTCTTTTGACAAGAGAAAATGTTAGCTAAATTTTTTAAGGATAGTCTTTTTCAACAACAACCAAAAATAAATAAATAAATTAAATAAATAATTCTAGACAAACTGGTTAAGAATTTAAATGAGCCCAGAGGCTATTATCATAAACAAATTGTAAAGTATTATACTGAATAGGTTCAAAATAAAAGCATTTCCTCAAAAGTCTAGAACCAAATGAGCATGACCACTCTTATTTCATATAACACAATGGAAGTGTTAGCCAGGTTAGGTGAAGAAGTAAAACAAGACTAGCAGAAAGGAAAGAAGTTAGATTCCACCTCTTTGCAGGTGATATGACTCATAAACAGAATAACCTAAAGACTTTTAAAGATTATTAGAACTGGTAACTGAACTAAGTAAGATTGTAAAATGTGACAATGTACTATTATAAAAATATGTCCTACATTCTAGGAGACTGAAACTTTTGCTGGACCTTACAGCCAGTTAATAATACACCTTGAGGTCACTTACCATTTAAGACTGCTATCCTACCCTTCATTCTACCTGTATCTTTAACATTTAAGAGAACAATTTAACAACCAACCTTATTTGCCATGGATTTCCCATTTAACAAAATAAGATAAATGGACATAGCTGTAATTTTAAGCTCTACTTCATACTGCTAACCCAAGAGAGCAATCTATACATATATGAATGTGTGTTATGGTAGTCATTTGTTAAAAGCAAAAAATAGATTGAAAGCAATCTTATAAAACAAATACCCACCAAAAATGTTAGAAGCAGCATATGGCTATTGTTTGACAGCAGTTGTTTGTTAGTTATGTGGGTCCACTGTAATTAGTAACATCTTATCCTTTATAAAAGCCTGTTAAAAAGTTCTGTAAAGTATCCCTCATAGCTTATTACCCATGTGATGCTTTCTATGCTGGTCAGTTAATACAGAGCAAACCCCCTTTGTTAGGGTCCCTCCCTCCCTCCCTCCCTCCCTCCCTCCCTCCCTCTCTCTCTCTCTCTCTCTCTCTCTCTCTCTCTCTCTCTCTCTCTCTCTCACTCACACACACACACACACACACACACACACACACACACACACACACAGAGCATCATCCAGACAGGAAGATTCAGACTCATACAACAAGTAGACAAGTGACAAAGACTAGGGGAGAGAGTAGAGAATTCATATCTGGATTCACTCTTGGTAAAATTACTTCAAGGGCAAGTGGTCTAATTTCTTTAATATGACACTGGTGAATTTTGGTACTCTAAGGCTGTTACTTTGTAACTCAGGAACTCTAAGGCTGTTATTAATAGGTTCAAGCCAGCACAACAGAATGAAAGAATACCAACTTATATGATACCGGTATCATTTTAACACAGTAATAACAAATATTGTTAAGCTTAAATAATGAGGGGCCAGGGAGATGGCTCAGTGGGTAAAAGTATGTACTGTGACAGTGTGAGGATCTATGGTCAAATCCACAGTATTCACGTAAAAAGCTGGGAATGTCCACATATGCTTGTAACTCAAGCACTAGTATGCAGAAATAAAGTAGATCCCAGGAGTTCACTTATTAGCCAGCTTAGCCAAAATGGTAAGATCCAGGTTCAATGAGAGATCTCACCACAAAACAGTAAGTTGGAGAACATTAAAGAAGGCATCCAGAGCTGTACAGTAGTGATGCACACATTTAATCCCAGCACTCAGAAGGCAGAGGCAGGTGGATCTCTGTGAGTTCGAGGGCACCCTGGTCTATAAGAGCTAGTTCCAGGACAGGCTCAAACCTACAAAGAAACTTTGTATCAAAAAACCGAAAAAAAAAAAAAAAATAAAGATATCCAATATCCTACTCTGGCCCTTGATCCACAACACACCCCCACACAACCACACACACACACACCAGGGGGCTAGGGAAGTATAATGAAAGCAACCCAATTTACAATAAGCTACAAAAAAATAAAATACCTAGGAAGAAATTTAACTAAAGAAGTAAAAGACATTCACAATGAAATTTACAAAAACACTAATGAAAGAAAATGATGACACCAGAAGGTGGAAAGATGTTTCATCTCCATGGACTGCAACAATAATGCCAAATGTACAAAACTACCCAAAGTAATTCACAGACTACAGACATCTCTTCAAAATAACAATGAAATAGAAAGAGAAAATGTAATCTCATAAAGACACACGAAGACCCCACCACCACAAAACGATATTTGAAAGTTAGTTAATAACAAAGATGAGGTGTAGTTGATTTCAAATTATGCTTTAGAGCTACAGTAGGGAGGATTAGCAATGTACACAAAGGTAAGAGATCCCAGGAATAAAACCATGCAATTAATAAGCAACTGATTCTCCACAAAGGAACCAAAAACATCACCAGAGAAAAGGTAACCTCATTAATACAAGATTCTATTCTATGCAGATGATTAAAATTGGACTATTATCTCTAGCCCTGTGCAAAAATCAACTCAAAATTAAATAAAGACTTAAATTTCACACCTGAAACTATGAAGCTACTAGAAAAATAAATTCAGGAGGAACACTAGTACAAACAATGGCATTAGGATAGGCAACAATTTTGAGGATAATGCAGAGGAAACTAAAGTCAGGAAAAGGTATAAAAGATTTTGCACAGGAAAGGAATCAATCACTAGGAGTGACAAAAGAAGGCTGTGTTGGCACATGCCTTTAATTCCAGCACTGGGGAGGCAGAGGCAGTAAGTAGGAACTCTTTGAGTGTGGGATCAGCCTGGTCTATAGAGCGAGTTCCAGGATAGCCAGGGCTACACAGAGAAACCCTATCACAGGAGGAAAAAAAAGTAACAGAACAACCTACAAAATGAGAAATATATTTGCCTCCTATTCATTTGACCAATAATTAATATCCAAAATATATAGGGACTTGAAATTTCTTAGCAAAATTTCATGCAATCCAATTAAGAAGTGGGCAAATTATCTATCTAAACATGCCACTCAAAAGGAGAGTGCAAGAGGACAAATATATAAACAAAGAGGTGAAATGTAACCCAGCTACAGAGTGCTTGCCTAGCAAGTAAAAGGCCCTGGGTTCAATCCTCAGCACCACACAAATGAGTAATCCAAGCACTTGAGAAGTGAAAGCTGCTAGTTGGCTGTGTTTAATTTGTTTTACTTATTTCATTAATTCTTTTTAATAAAATACAAAGTAGTTAAATAAAAGACAACAAACAAAATGATACTTGAAGAGTCTAAGAAGAATATAGAAATGTAGGCTCCAGAAATAAGAATGTAGAAACAAAGAAATATAAAGTTGTAAACCCAGGAGAATGAGAGCAGAAGGTCAGCAGCTTTCTCAGCATTTTAAGGATTAACTATTAACAGTGGGTTATTCTGCTTTACACCCTATACCTCTGTCTGCAAGGCTGAAGCAGACCCCTGCAAACTGAGGGTCAGTTTTTGGATAACCCCCAACCACTCATGACCAGCAACTGATGTGAGCTGAGTTAACCTTTAATATGATGGGATGTACCTAACTTCTTGGTTGTGCATTGTCCCATAATGCCCTTCCCTACAAGGCAAAACAGGCAGTTATCAGGGGAGTGCAGAGCTTTAGTAAACACCATCAGAAAGTGCCAGGAATAAACAATGGGCTAAATACAAACACTAGTTTAACTGAAAAACCCAGTTAATGGAAATTGTAAAAAAGTAATTTGTATCTGAATTTTACCTCAAGATTGTAAAAATTCTTCTTTTCTGTTCATTTCTAATATGCTTGTTTCTTGCTATAAAATGAGGAGCTGGAAAACTGCCTATTGCCACAGCCATACAAGCCCATTTCTGGATAAGCTTTTTGTGCCCCATGGAGATTTTTTTTTCTTTTTCTGGAATAAAGTTTGCTTCTGGTTTAATAGACTTTGGTGGTCTGTCCACCATCTTTGCATGACCCCCAGTGAACCCAATAATACTGATTTCCCTTTTCTAGTCTCTTTCCTGCAGAAGTAACATTTTCAAGTAGTTCAGAAAGAGCTCTAATATTTTTTATAACAACCAATAATCTACCAAAGAAAACAAATAGGAAATAAGCATGAAAATGTGCACCAACCTTCCAGTAGTCAGACTGTAAACTGTAGTACCTCTGGTACGCAGATAATGCTAAAAGAAGGAAAATAATGAGTCACAATTATGTTTCATTTAAAGTCAATCAAAGTTTTAACAAACATTATTATAGTAAGTATTTAAAAGCTGCCTTTGCCAATACGTACTGTTTCTCACTTGAATCCACAAGGTAACTAAAGCAGGACAAAAGTCTGACATGTTTGCCTTCATTTTGTCTATCTCCCACTTAACTTTAAAGGTAAGCATATTAGTCACTCCAGGAATATCAGTCTAAAAATTTGTGATATGTAACCCACCTCCCAACTTCGCCCTCTACATACTTCTTCCTCCTCAAGGCATAAAGAAATAACTGAAGCATTTTACTCTCATCTTTCATATCCTGTTTTAAACAATAGTCACTCTGGATGCTTGGAAGAGGAGAGACTCATATCCAGATCACTCCATGAGATTACTACCAAGGCAGGAACAATCCTTGGTGTTTTATAACAATCCTTGGTGTTTTATAGACAATGTTATCAAGAGATGTACAAATTCTCCAACAAAAGCAGGTCATGCACGGCACATTTGGTGCCGTGAATCTCCCACTTTTTATTATTTAAAAAAAAGAGCTGGGAATGTTATGATTGTTCCTGACTTTGGAAGACAAGCAGCGCCTACTCCCCACATCCGCTGAGGCAGGCTGATCTTCAGCTTCTGGCCTGAGCTCGCTCTCTTTTCTGTCTTTCTCTCAGAGAGGCAGCTTCGCTTCTGCCTCAACAAACTATTTCTACATACTCAGAAGTTCTAGTTCTGGAACTTTGTATCCCTTAAAACATGTTGCGTTAAGAATTACCAGCAAACTAACAAAAAGAAACAAACAGGGAAGGGGTGCTGTGGGACAATGGTTTGTACCCTTGTCAATTGTATTTTAATAAAACGCTTATTGGCCAGTAGCCAGGCAGGAAGTGTGGGTGAGACAACCAAACAGGAAGTAGAGGTGGGCTGTTATGATTGTCACTTTAAGAGACAAGCCACGCCCACTCCCTATAGCCCCACCCTCCATCACCATCTTGCTTCTCTCGTTTCTCTTTCCAGCTCCCCCTTCTTCTTCTTGCTCTGTCCTCTTCTCTCTTCCCTCCCTCCCTCTTCTCCCCCTTATCCCCGTTTCCTTCCCATTCCATAACTCAACTAATAAATATCCAATTCTATTCTGTAAGATGTGTCTGTGCCTCCTACCACCGCCTGCTCACACCGCCTGGCTGGGGAGCTCGATGCCGCATGGCTGGGTCCTGCCTGGGGCTGGTGACCTGCTGCCCGGCCCCTGCTGCTCGGGACCCGCCAGCCACCTTGGTTTGTGGGACCCCGCAGCAAGCTGCTTCGGGACTCGCAGCAAAATCATAACATTTGGTGCCGTGAATCTGCCACTTTTTATTATTTAAAAAAAAGAGCTGGGAATGTTATGATTGTTCCTGACTTTGGAAGGCAAGCAGCGCCTACTCCCCACATCCGCTGAGGCAGGCTGATCTTCAGCTTCTGGCGTGAGCTCGCTCTCTTTTCTGTCTTTCTCTCGGAGAGGCAGCTTCGCTTCTGCCTCTCTCCCCACTTCTCTGATCCCCCCTTCTCTATCTCTCCTCTTCTCCTCTTTCTCTCTGCTCTTCTCCCCTTCTTCCTTCCCCTCCATAACCCCCTGAATAAATATTTAACCTCATTCTATATGTCGTGTCTATCCATGTTTCTGTCTCCTGGCTGCCCGGGACCAGCCACTGCTCGGGGACCAGTAGCCGTCTCTACCTGGGACTGGCTGCTCCCAGGGCCCTCTGCCTGCAGCCACATGGCCTGCTACCACCATTTGGGGAACTACAGCATTTCTGCTGCCTACTGCCGCTGGGGATGTTGCAGCATTTTTAAAAAATCATAGCACGGGTCAATGATAATAGGAGAATTCTGGGAAGAAGGAAGTCCTAGTCTGCAGTCGTGACCAGCCACAGAGGAAGCAAGATGTGATTACCTTGCTGAAAAAGGTACCAAGCCACGTGGCTAACAGATAAGAATAATGGGCTAATATAAGTTATAAGAGTTAATAAGAAGTCTGAGCTACTAGGCCAATCAGTTTATAACTAATGTAGACTTCTGTGTGATTTCTTTGGGACTAAATGAGTGTGGGAACCAGGCAGGACAGAAACATCAGTCAAGGGGAGGGGGGATTACTAAAAGAAAAAAATAAATAACATTATGAGATGGAAAAACAAACTCTTTAAAAGGAAGATGCTTTCATAAGAGAATCCAAAAAAAGAAAACCAAGCAGGGGGCTCTAAAGAAATAAAATTTCAAAAATAAAAACGTTAGAAGGATAAGATTAGGAAGCTCAAGAGACTCCCCTCAAAAATGAACAAAAACTAAACAAAAAAATAAATAAGTAAAAGAAACAAACAAATCATTTACTAGAGGGCAAACTGCTCCTGCTAAAAACATCAAATCCTCTCGAGCCCACAAGCTAACATTAGGATGAAAAGACTTAAAATATCTCTGCCTTCATTTTGTATCTATGTCCTTTACTTTTTCTCAGATTCCTGCCTGAATCTGCCTAACCTATTTCATTCCTGTCAAGGCTAAAAACAAAGATACACTGTTTTCCAAAACCTCCAGTCACCTTAGACTACAAAAAGGAAAACCTTCCTGGACAAATAGCCCCCTTCACCAATAAAACTAATTATCCTTGAAGGTGAGGCTACAACCAGAAACTAAAGAACTAAAGTAATCATGTTGTAGATGATATCAGACTAGTCCCCTCAGGGGACCAACCACCTTGCAGAACCAAAGCTGAGACAAAGAAGGACAGGACCACTTTTACCCAGACTGCTTAATTATGCTACCTCTTGCCTTCTAGTTAAACCTAAGTCTCACTTCAGCACCCAGAAGACAGACCTAAGGGGCCACAGAACTCCTTTATCGCTTTTTACACTGTGGCTACAATGAGTAGGTCTCCTCTCCACTTTCCTCCATTACTCATTAGGTAACTGATGGATTAAGACCTAGCCTAGCCTGTTGGGAGGTATAGAAGCTTGGACTTCTACTCTTAAAAACTCAAATTTCAATTTCAGAAAATTCCCAGAAAGAAGGCTATATACTAGATTGTAAAGGCTTACAACACATTTGTCTAGAAATAAGGCGATGGAACATTTTCAAATTTCTAAAGGAAGATTATCCTCAACAATAAAATTAAGATATTCACATTATTAGTTCAGAAGAGAATAAAGGTAATGAATTTTCATATAACCAATAACTCAACCAAAAAAACTTCTAGCATTTGGTATCAGCAGGCTTGGAAATCATTAAAAAGAACCCTACCAGATAATCAAGAGTTTGTAAAACTAGAATCTAAAACTACGGGACTTTCACAACTGGTCACAAGAATGGGATCTGAGTACATGTCTGCCCCTGGGTATAGACATATTGTAACATTACTACCTAGGTAGAGGCTTTCTGGTAAAGCACAAAAATAGAACACAATATCCTCTTAACAGTTAGTATAAATGTGCCAGCTAATCAATCACCTGGACAAGAAAACATCTCAAGAAGTTTATCTGTTCTTAAAACTTTGAAAATAATAAGACCTACCTAAAATGTAGGTGGCACAATGGTCTCTGATGGATACTGAGCTCTCTCCCCTACCCCCCCCCTCTCTCGGTTTTTTTTTCTAACAGCCCTAGCTGTTCTTGAACTCACGATCACCCACTTGCCTCTGCCTCCTGAGTGCTGGGATTAAAGGTGGGTCACCATCACCCAGTTTGCACTGAACTCTCTTACCCAGTAATAATGTTCTACTCCAGGATGGACTCTTTGACCACTGCCCACTCCCATCCCTTGAGAATAATAAACTATACCTTCTATACTATACTGAGCATTTTGACTTCTGAAAAAGATCCCAAGGACTATGGAGTCAAGGAGAATCCAGAGAGAAATCAGGTAATAGCAGAACCTTTCCTAAAGAAAATTCTGTCAAGTATCTTCCTCTAAAAGCACAATACATACCAAGAAATAAGATATAAATCATTGAAAACCAGGAGACATAAATGAAATGAGCCTTTAAGAACACCTAAGATAAAGAAAAAGTGAAATCCCAGGATAACAACTATACATGGGCTCCATGAACAAAGAAAGATCCATCCTTAGATTTTGCTGTCCCTGTAACTGCCTTTTCAATCTGAGAACTGAAGACTCATCTAGGATCATATTTTTCTTAACTATGTACAATTTGATGAACTTCTTTGTCTGATCTCTACATGCTATAAAATGGACAGGAAACAGCACCTACACACAGAGAGAAGTATGCTGTGTTGATCTATTTTTTAAAATCACCCACTTGTTCCTTATGTTACAAAGTTTTTAGTATTTGGCTATTAGTTTTACTCCATGTACTAGCTACAGGTATTAGGTTTGCCAGAATTCACAAATACCCTAACCCACATCTCTTCCTCAAGAAATGGCTTTTGTACGATCTAGAGATAGCTCAGTGAGAATAGATTGCTCTCACAAAGGACACAGGTTCAATTCAAAGCAGTTCTGTAATTATAGTGTCAAAGGATTCAATGCACTTCAATGCCCTCTTCTGGCCTCTGCGGGCACCAGACATGCACATGACACACAGACATACATGCAGGCAAACTTCCATGCACCTAAAGAGAGGGAAGAGCACACTCTTATAAACAGCAAAGTAACCAGAAGCTAGACCATGACTCAGAATCACTTCTACTAAGAACCTACTACTATCATTGTGACTATAGGGTACTTTCTGTACACAGCTGTATTTGTGTTTATTCTCAGATGGTGTATGTGGCATCATTCTAAAACTCAAGGCAAGCCTTGAACTCCCAACACCCTCTTGCCTCAGCCTCTAAATGCTGTGCTTCTAGTAAGTATCATAAGACTTGGCTTGTTACTCAATTTTCCCAAACTAGACAATATATTATTAGAGACAATTTTATTAGTGACCCTAATAAAATAAAAAAAGAACACCGGGAAAACACTGAAATTTCAGACAGAGTACATCCATGAAGAAAAGTAGAGGATAATAGTTGAAGAAAACATAGGCTATACCACTATTGTTCCACATTTTTTTGTTTTTCTTTTTTGAGATATGGTTTCTCTACATAGCCCTGGCTGTCCTGGAACTATCTCTGTAGACCAGGCTAGCCTAGAACTCACAGAGATCCAGCTGCCTCTGTTTCCTGAGTGCTGGAATTAAAGGCATACACCACCACCACCACCACCCAGTAAACTCTGCCTGGCTATTATCACATATGTTAGCAAGTAACCTTTTCATTTGAACAGTAGTCTTTCTTTTCCATTAAAATTATACTAACCAAAATATCACTGAAATCAAACTATGATTTAAGTTTTCCAGTGTTGCAGAAACCTGTTTTACGTATCCCAATCACTAGTGTTACATATATATAGTGTACCTAGTACAAATTAGAACAAACAACAAGCATTTCTATAGTGAATGGTATGACTGACATTTCAGATTATCTGTTTCCAGCACATTGGCAAACTCCTGTCACTGATTTAACAGTGTTGTTCCTGACAATCTCAGTGATAGTATTAGTCTAGAAATGTGGCCATGTGTTCCAACCACCACTGACTTATATATGAAAATCATGGAAAGGTTTTGCCCCTACCGCTGGATATGATTAAAAAAATAAATGTTGCGGGAGCTCCTTCCACTCCTTCAGCCAATAGCCGCTGAGATACCAGCCCATTGGGGCATGCTCTCTCTCTCTCTCTCTCTCTCTCTCTCTCTCTCCCTCTCTCTCTCTCTCTCTCTAAAAAAGCAGCAACTGCCCTCAGCTCGCTCTCTTGCTTTGGCTCTGCTTCCAGTTACTAGGCTTCTTTCCTGAACACGTAGAGGGCTGTTGTCTGGGATGGTGATCTGTAAGTTTTCTCTCCCTTAAATAAATAACCATTCTATTAATCACAATTCCAAACTGGTGTGGGATCGTTTGTGACTAACGCCTTCATCTGGCGCCCAATGTGGGGCATGTCACATGTTAAAGTTAAAGCCTTTCTTTTTTGTTTAAACAGAAAAAGGGGAAATGATGTAGGAGGGTCATCTATCTATGTATTACTTTCATTGGTTAATAAAGAAACTGTCTTGGCCTTTTGATAGGTGGGTGGAGTGGACAGAACAGAATTCTGGGAAGAAAGCAGAGTCAGGCAGATGCCATGAAGCTCCGGCCTGAGATGGACATGGGTTAGAATATTCCCGGTAAACCATGACCCCGCGGTGATACACAGATTATTAGATATGGGTTAAAGCAAGATGTGAGAGTTAGCCAAGAAGAGGCTAGATATGATGGGCCAGGCAATGTTTAAATGAATTTGTGTGTTGTTATTTTGGGTGTAAAGCTAGCCATGCGGGAGCTGGGCGGGACAAAAAGGAGGACTGCTCGCCTCATCACTACAAATATACCATAAAATACCACCACAAGAGGAGCTATTTCCCTGGCACGCAGAATAACCAAATGGAAAGAAGTTAGATCCTTCTTGATTTGACACTGCCTAGAACACAACCCACCTATTAACTTTGTAATTGTGTGAATATATTTACTGTACAAGGTAGTCTTTGACATTTGTATCCAAAAATCATTATATTCAACAGACATCTGGGTCTTTGACAGATGTTAAGATAAAAAACACAAAGACTTCTATAGTATGATTCCATTTAATTGTGAGTTACCTAGAGTGTATGTTTTCAATGACCTAGTTATTAAACCTACCTCTTGACTACATAAAATTTATTTTCAGAATTAGAAACTCTTAAAGAAATCATAATACCATCCATAATAAATGAAACTGCATTACAAGAAACAAACTGTTATTCTGATTGGTAGAAACATGGCATCTATAGAACAATGCATTGAATTAATAAATATGAAACCATAAACTCAGAGTTGGTACTCTGAATTGCAAGGAGAGTTATAAATGAGGCATTTCTTCCATCTATCTTTTACTTCAACTACATACTTTCTCAGTAATTACACTTTACCTCCATTAGGTTCGGCATCTTATTTTAAGATCCTAACAAATTTTGTGTTTCTTAATCCACATAAATCAGTGATAGCCTATAAAGGTTATACAAGTACCTATCACCTCAGTCTTTTTAGTAAAATCTCTTCAAGCAGTCCTTATTTCTAATCTTTATCTATGTTATTTTAAAAAAAGCTCTTAGTTCACTTTAAGTATTTGTAAGAATGAAGAATGATACAAATCCTCTTTTCCATATCCTTGTTTCAAATCTGTTTCAGAAAGACTGTAGCAAAAACTGTTTTGGGTTTTTTTTTTTTTTATTTTTGCTTGACAAACTTACCATCAATTATTAGAAAACAGACCCTTTTTTGGTCTTACACTATAAATATTTCACAATGGAGTACTGTCATTTAACTAAAAAAAGCAAGCTCAGGCAAAATTTCTACAAAGTACCAAATCTTGGCATACAACCTGTCCCAGCAATTTCTAAGTACTAAAATATTCCAGACCTACTTTGCCACAATATGACAGGTAAGGGGTAAGAGGGTAGAGGGGGTAAGGAGAGAAAGAGGCCAATTACTTAAAGGAAGAAGGGGGGGGGGGGAGGAAATACATGCCAACTAAAATGTACGTTTCTGAAATTCCCTCCCAAATCTTTTACCTCATAATTTCAGCCTTTTTAATAATTGGTCAAGGATGTTATAGCTTCATTTCTCCCTCAGTGCAATACTAGTTCTAGTCTCCAGTTTCCATAGGTGTTGATCCTAAAGTCAATTCCTTACTAAATAAAGGCTATACTCCCATGGGAATCTAATACATAGCAATAGGCCAAGTGTATTGGGTATCAATCTTGCTCATTTTAGGTTAAATTCTTAGAAGCAAAATGACCAAACCAAACAACAAGATTACTTTTTAAACACTCTGTAAATATTATCAATCAAAAAGATTAAGAAAATATTTTTAACAAAGCTATTTTTCCTTCTAAATAAGTAAAATTTATCTGGAATGACAAATATACGTCAGCAGTAAGATAACCATATTGTATCGTTAACTAATTAAAAATGTTTTAGAAATTCATTTAAGACAAGAAGCAGGTGATATCAGAATATTAAATACAGCAAAATCACAGCCCAAATGTTCATAAAATAGGTTCTACAGTATACTATGATACGTATAGCAGTGAGGTGTTTTGCTGTTTCTTTCGGGAGATAAGGGGCTAAAATGGGGTTTCTTTGTGTAGGCCTGGGTATCCTGGAACTAGCTCTTAGACCAGCCTAGCCTCAAACTCATAGAGATCCAAGGGTCTTTGACTCCCTAGGGCTGGAATTTGAGGTGTGCCACCACTGCCCAGCTTTGCTTGTTGTTTCTTAAAGAAACTAAACTCATGGATATCCTGAGTTCAGGGAATTTTTTAAAAGTAGTAACAAATCCAGGCATATAATCATTCTCTGATTAACAAAGAAGTCCCCTACACATGTGTATATGGAGCACTATACTCAAAGATTTACATATTCACTATATGGTTCATGGTAACTTATTTTTTAAAAAAGGGTATGTTTTATCATATGTTCCCTTAAAATTAAATGTCTATTTAGCTAAGGAAAGAAACACCTTTATTATTGGTGGTAATGGTTTGAGTGTGGGTGGATACACGCCAAAGGGAAGTATTCTACTTAACACTGGCTTAGTTTTAGAAATGCAGAAAAGAATGGACAGGAAAAAAAACTAGCTTAATATTTATTTTAAATGCTATATATATTTCTGTGTGTGCCTGAGTGTATGTACATGCATCACACACCTGCAGGAGCTTCAAAAAGGAAGAAAAAAAGTGTTAGATGCCCTGAAACAGACTGTTGTTAACTACCAACAGAAATCAGGCCACTTCTTTTAACCACTAAGCCATGCCTCCAGTCCTAGCTTGTAGTTTAAAAAAAAAAAAATTAAAGAGAGAACATGGTCCTCAAACTCCCAAGGTGACCTGAAAAATGCATAATAATCATAAACTATAGAAGCTGCTAGCTTGAAATATACTGATAAATACTCATTCTCCTCCTTTTCCTATTAAAAATTAAGCTACTATGTCCTAGCAAAAGCCAACTAATTAATTTAATCTATACAAAGGTAGATGGGTATTTAGAGTACATATTTTTCAGGGGCTTACTGATTACTCCCATCAACTAGTTTGTCAGCAGTGGAGATACTACATGCCTATATCCAACCTTCCAAAACAAACTTTTTGTTTGTTTGTTTAATCATTTGTATTATAAGACAAGTTCTCAACTCTGTAACCCAGTCTGATCTGGAAGTCACTACACTGGCCTCAAAGTCACAGCAATCTTACTGCCTCAACCTCCTAAGTGGTGGGGCAATAAACATGAGCAATCATACTTGCATGCATATATAAGTTTGTATGTATGTGTGCAGTTGTGTGCACATGAGAGCGGGTGCCCACAGATGCTAAAGGCATTAAACCCTCCTGGAAATGGAGCTAGAGTTACAGGGGGTTCTGAGTCATCTAATGTGAGTGCTACGACTCAAAATTTCATCCCCTGAAAAGCAATACATGCTCTTAAATGTTGGGCTATCTACCTCTCCAGCTGCCCCTAACTGAACATTTTATGAATTTAAAATGTAGCTAAATTCACTGAAATAAAGTTTTAAAAGTTAAGGGCTGGCAAAATTGCTCAGCATATAAAGAAACGTACTTGTAAGCCAGGCTTAATAGCCTAAGACCAACTCCAAAACCCAAATGATAGGTAAAACTAACTACAAGTTGTCATTTGACCTCTACACCCATGTCATAGCATGTACATATATGTGTGCAAATACACAAATGAATTAACCAATTAATTAATTAAATAGGATGTTTAAAATAAGAAACAAAAGTTAAAAAATTACATGATTTGGTAAGGTCACTAAATGACACAGAGCACTACATATGGGCAGTTCAAGTCTAGGCCCCTCTTTATGTGTTGCCAAGCTAATGTGTTCTCTCTGTACAAAAAAGTGTAGCAATTAAAACAAAACAGATTTCCCAGAATTCTATAAACTTCTAATATAATAGCTATCAGCTTCAACTGATGTTAAAACATTAAGTATCAAGCCACCAAGATAACTCAGTAGGTAAAAAGTACTTACCTACTTACTAAGCCTGACAACCTGAGTCCCTTGATACCCTCAAAGGTGGAAGAAGAGAACTGATTCCAAAATGCTATTCTCTAATATCTACAGCACAATGCATACTTCCCACACAAATAAATGAGTAAATAAATAAATAGATGCAACAACAACAACAAAACCATTCTGAGTTTTAGAGTATTGAACTAAAGCTAAGTACTAGCCAGTATCAATCACTTAACAATCCTAAAATTCCTACGCGATCATCTAGTACTTCTTTCTGCCTTTTACATACTAGAAGACAAAAACTCAGGGATGTTTATATAATCTGCAACTATAAATAATGCAGCTAAACTGGGACTTAAGTCTAATTTTGAATTTCACATAATATGAATGTTTCAGACTAAAATTCTACTTCCATTAAGGAAAATGTGTGACCTGACACAAGACTGGCATGATACAGTAACAATGTGAAATACAAACAATCCTTTACTCTAGCCCTAAAACTTTCCATTAAGTACTCTGCCCACATTTGCTGAAAACAAACACATCTACTGCATAAAGATGTTTAATGTTACCAAAAGTTTAAATGTTATCACTTGTAAGAACAGTTTTCCTTTGCTGTGGAATTTTCCTTTTGTACTGAGGGAAGGTGGGCAGCTCTTTAACTTCCTGCATAAATAATGGCTTAATTTGGCAGTTTAGTTCCTTGAAAAAAGCACACCTCAGGGGAGTGACTATATTACTTACTATATATTCAGATATCTAACTTGGTTATTTCTTGATGAAGAACATTTAAGTATATAAAACAGTTTTATTTTGCTGGGGAGAGCTTGGGGGAATGGGATGGTTGGGATATAGGAAGGGTGGATATAGGAGCAGAGAAGTATATATCTCAATTAAGGGAGCCATTTTAGGGTTGGCAAGAGACTTGACTCTAGAGGGGTTCCCAGGTGTCCAGGGAGAAGCCCCCAGCTAGTTCCTTGGGCAGCTGAGGAGAGGGAGCCGGAAATGGCCAGAACCTATAGCCATACTGATGAATATCTTGCATATCACCATAGAACCTTCATCTGGCAATGGATGGAGATAGAGACAGAGCCCCACAGTGGAGCACTGGACTGAGCTCCCAAGGTCCAAATGAGGAGCAGAAGGAGGGAGAACATGAGCAAGGAAGTCAGGACTGCGAGGGGTGCACCCACCCACAGAAATGGTGGAGCTGATCTAATCGGAGCTCACCAAGGCCAGCGGGACTGGGACTGAAAAAGCACAGGATAAAACCTGAACATGGCGGACAATGAAGGCTGCTGAGAAGCCAAGGATAATGGCACTGGATTTTGATCCTACAACATATACTGGCTTTGGGGGGGAGGGGCTAGCCTGTTTGGATGCTCACCTTCCTAGACCTGGACTTCCCACAGGGCAGGGAACCCTTAATGCTCTTTGGACTGGAGAGGGAGGGGGAGGGGAAGAGGGGGAGAGGGAGAGAAATAGGATGCGGGGAGGAGGCGGAAATTTTTAATAAAAAAATAATAAAAAAAGAGTCTCTACAAAGACGTGATGCTAGAGACATACAGGAAAAAAATTTTATTTAAGGTTGAAACTCATATGTTCCTCTCTCTGTATTGCTTTTATAGTAATATGACTATAGCTTAGAGTTTTATTCAAATACTTTCTAGTTAAGATGGACAAAATTTACAGAAAAAAAAAGTAAGAAAACTAATTTTGTATTACCTTTCCTATATGTTCTAGAGGAGCTTTTGTTCTCAGTTCACCCCTCAATGGAGCCTTGCAATTGCTAGGCAAGCACTACCACTGAGCTAAATTTCAAACACTAAGATAACAGTGTTTAAAGGAGACATTTTCATGGAGCAAAACAAAACTAATATGAGAGTTTTATACATAAAGGGTTTCTTTTTTTTTTAATAAATCTTATTTTATTGATTATTTACCTGGAGTCACATGATTTTCCCAATTCCATTTATTCTGTTTTCTCTTACTGTTTACTATATAGCTCATGAGCTTATAGCTTCTTACAAATAAAAATGACAGTGTCCTTCATAATTATAATTACTTGAAATGCATATATGAATCAAAGAAATCAATAAGAAAACAAGTTACCTTTTGGATAATCTTCCAACAAGAGGTTGAAATGACCTAACTGACAAAAGAAATCAGACTCCACTTTTCCTTCAGCTTTTAAGATCAGAGATTCGTAGCAACGAACAGCCTAGAAATAAAAGAACACAAATGTTTAAGAGATAGGTAAAAATCCTAAAAACACATTCTCTCCCTAAGATTGTATATATCTCTACTAATCATCACCCAGGAAATCAATGGACTTTTCTTATATCTCCATAGATCAGGGCATCATTCTTTAAAAGAAATAGCTTAATTATTTAATCAGAAATTCCACTGATAAAGGCATAAATATCTTTCTCATCTACAATACTGCAAAAATATTTGACAAACCAAATAAAGGAGCACTTTGACAATTCTGTTCATAAGTTACATATATAAACTATTACTATATAAACCTATTCAAATCAAACAATATTCATCTTTCCAACAGGCATGGAGAATTTAACTGAATTAGGTGAGAAGTCATACAATCTCTGTAGTAAGTACAGCTATCATTTATACTTAACAGTTCACTTTATACCAAAATCTATACCAGATTTAAACTACCTTATAATTATCTTTTCCTTGTTATAAACTCAAACACACTAATTCTAAACTCTATCTTACACTCCCAAAATATTTATATACACTCATATTTCCTTTCTCAGAAAACAAAATTGTTACGGTTGTTAACTCCCTTGAACTCTGAAGAATACAAATGACAGAAGAGAGTTTGATAACACATCCCAGTTGTCATATGCTACAGATCTTCGGGAACCTATTCTCTCTTACCCTCAGACCGGACAAGATGATTAAGATGTCAAAGTTGGTCACCAGAGATGGCTTAGTAAATGCCAGCATAAGCCTGACAATCTGAGTTCCAAAGCCCAAGTAAAAAAGTCTGACTGTCACCGGGCGGTGGTGGCGCACACCTTTAATCCCAGAACTCGGGAGGCAGAGGCAGGCGGATCTCTGAGTTTGAGGCCAGCCTGGTCTACAAGAGCTAGTTCCAAGACAGGCTCTAGAAACTACAGGGAAACCCTGTCTCGAAAAACAAAAACAAAAAAAAAAAAAAAAAAAAAAAAAAAAAAAAACAGGGACGGGAGGGAAGTGGGAGGAGGGGAGGAGATGGAAATTTTTAAATTTAAAAAAAAAAAAAAACATGACACAAAAAAAGGAAAAAAAAAAAAACAAAAACAAAAGTCTGACTGTCCTCTGACCTCCACACTTGCACATAAATACCCTCACACACAAGCATGGACACACACAAAGACAGATAGACAAGAGGAAGGGGGGGGAGGGAAAGGAAAAAGATATGGAGAAAAAGGAAATTTCTCTAAGAGTTCTCATAGTACTTGGCACAGAACTAGATACACTTGTTTCTTCCCTTTCCAGGTAACAACAAAGCTCTTACCCCCACGATCTTTTAGATAATGTCAAAATGTCCTTAGATAAATACACCATAATGTTGCTGTTGTAAGGCATCCTACTAGAGTCATCAAACCAAAAAAAAAAAAAAAAAAAAAATGTAAAGTGTTTTCTCAAATCTCTGGGTATCCTCTCATTTGGCAAATACAAAGAAAGAAACTCAAGATAATCATTTAAAAACACCATTTCAGTATTATCATAAAAATTTCCTGGAATGTCTACTTAGAAGGCCTTCATTTTTTGTGATACAGAGCCTGTGTAGGGAATCAAACAGTTTCAAAATGTATATATTAAATTTACTGTCCTGACAAAATTTATCTGTCAGCAAGTTTGTTGGAGAACTTATTGCAAACAATGTATATCCAGGCTGAACTTAATATACTTCAGAGCTACAAAAGAATTGTCCTCAGTTCGTATTATACTCTGACAACTAAATGTGTATGTAGCAAATCACAAGAACTGAGAACTACTAACCAATCCACTTCTCTATAAAAGAGTCTGGATTCTATAGTAAAGTCTCAGGAATTACTATAATTTAAAGGCACAAAATTTCAAGAGCCTCTTTATACAACTCTTATCAAACAAATGGTTTGAGTATAAAAATACAAAATCAGTTATTGAGTACAGTGAGGGAAGTCCTAATTTTACAATAAATAACATGTTTATAAAGTTAGTAACAGTATTGTAATGAAAGTTTTCATTGAAATAATTTTTTATAGTTTTAGTTTTTTTAATTACATTTTTACCCTCTCCCCCATGTGTGTGTTCACCCATGCTATGATGTATATGCAGAGGCCACAGGCAACTAGCATAATCAGGTTCTCTCTTCCTTCCATATGGGTCCAGGGATTGAACTCAGGCCATCAGGGTTTGAAGCAGGCACCTTTACTCACTGAGCCATTTCTTGGACCTTTGCTTTCGGAAACACTTGGTAAAATATATAGACACGTCTCCTCCCTGACAATTTCTTGCTATTAACTTTATAAGCGAATATATTTCCGTGGTGAAAAAGTATTCAGAATATAAACATAGAAATCTTTTTTAATGATTTAAGCAAACAAAAAAACCCCAAAAAACTCCTTATTGTCTTTCATGTCACACAACTATTATGATCATATATTGCTTATGTTCTATTTCTCATAAAACAGAACACATCTAAAACTATTATATACACCTCTGGTCATCCACAAAACATTAACACCAGACAAAATCCAAAATAAGAGAATTTTCAAACCAGATTGACACTTTCTTAATAATTATATATATTCACTGCGAACCTAGTAAACCAATGCTGGTAGTAAAACATGATGGTGACAGAAGACAATCAAATGAGACTAAAAAATGAGTGAAAAAGATTTCCAAACAGCTTATGTTAGCATTTCATAAATACCTCATGTATTTATTTGATTTTTGGTAATTCTGATACTATATATAGGCAAATGGTAACATAATTTTTAAGCAATATTTAAAATAAAAATAACAGGGTAATTCTCAATATTCACAATATAGAAAAAAACGGTATTGTTTATAACGATATTTTAAAAATCAAAGGGTTTGGGTTGGCCCTTAGGTTACAAGAGCAGGAGAGCTGTCCCAGTCCCAACCAACTGCATCACTTGGGAAAGCAGGTTCTGCGCCTCACCGGGGTAACACAACAGAACCAGCTTTGTTGGTGGAGGTGTTGAGTCAGCCTAGAAGTTGTAAACGTGGGAGAGCTGTCCTCACTACTCATTTGTCATGTGATGGTCTAGGAGAGTGAGAGATGCCCCCATCCCTCACCCCTTACTGTCCTCAAGAGATAAGAGAGCTGACCCTCCTCTTACCAGCTACAGCACTCAGGAAATGGGTCCTGCATCTTTGTCTAAGCTGCACAGCAGAGCTGCCCAGTGGTCGGAGGTGATGGTGACCCCAGGCCCAAGGTTATGCGCAAGGGAGAGCTTCCCCATTACTCATCAAACACGTGGTAGCATGGACGAAGGAGAGATGCCCTCTCCGTCACACCTCCTGCCCATCAATGCCTGGGACAGGTCTGGCCCTAGGGTCATAAGAGTGGGAGGGCTGTCCCTACCCCTCACCATCACTCGGAAGGGTGGGTGGCCCCTGTATCTTGGCCTACACAACACAATAGAGCTGGTCCTAATGGCATAGGTGTGTGATAGTCAACCCTGAATAGTCAACTCTGAAGGTATGAAAGCAGGAGAACTGGCCCCACCCTTGACTTATTTCTAAAAGAGGTGAACTAGCTGGGGCAATGTTGGTGGTGAGGACAAGGGAGAACCGGCTGGCGAACCAACCCTAAAGCAGCTGTCCAGGCCCAGAATCAGGGTTAGGACTTAAGACCAACCCAACATTCATCCCATCCATGACCTGCTGGAGTTCATGAAGGAACCTGAACTGCAGACCCAAAGGTTCAGGATCTCCACAACACAGGAAAAAATAGGATATCGAAGAAGAATCCTAGTGAGAGCCTAGTACCAATAGTATAGCAGAAACCAGAGGCCTCAAAAAGACCAATGACTCATGAACACTTGCAAGTAAAGATATATGGACAGAGGAGTTTATTGTGTAATTCACTGTTACACTGCAGCTTCCATGAAGAGATTTTTAATTTTTCTTCATTTTTTTCCCTTTTATCACTTAAGTTTTGTATTATTTGGGGAGGAGGATACAGGGGCTGAGTGCAGATTTGAAGCGACAGGGAAATGAATGGGATCAAAATCTTTTACATCATGTAAAAGATGCATAGAATAAATTAAAAGTAAAAAAGACTCATCATTTTATAGGTTCACACTTTATCAATAAAAAAATTCAGTAAGGCAGTTTAAATACTTATTACAGGTTATCAAAAATGCTTGAAGCCACAGCTGGCTTGATCCAATATGTCACCACACAGGAGGCTGAGGGGAACTACCACAATTTCAAGGCCAGCTTACTCTACATAGTAAGACCATGTCTCAATGAATGAAACAAACAAAAGATATGCTTGAGGAGAAGAATGTTCCCAATGTGAAATACTTTTAATTTGGAAATATTTGCATATAAACATAATGAAACATCTTGGAGAATGGGTTCTGGTCCTATACAGTAAATTCCTTACAACTTGTATGCATAGACTGAAAACAACTTTATATATTTAATGTACTTGGATTTTGTCTATGAAAAAATGCAGAATTTTTTCAATTGTATTCTCTTGTATGTATTCAAAATAATTTCGGAATTTGAAGTATGATTTTAAATTTTCAGTTAAGGATATTCACCCTATTATTTTAGAAAAAAATGGCAAGCCTCTATATTATTTTAAGGGGTATAAATATTACAAACATTCTTAACAAGAACACTGAACTACTGGCAGTTGGTTAATCAGCAGAGTTTGAGCTTGCAAAATGAGTTTGAGAAGCTAGTTGAAGAAAAATGTGAATGTACTTATTACTGACCTATACATGTGAGAACAGTTTGGCCTAGAATTTGAGATTCCTCCTGCCTCATCCAGTCCAGTGCTGGTATTAAACAAATGTCCACTGTACCTAACTAAAGTTTTGTGGGTTAATTATTATGTTAAGGACTGAATTGGTCAATATGTACAATTAACTTAAAAACATTTTGTTTTATGCTAGCCACTAATCAAGGAACACCAACTCAGACGTGAACTTAACTGGCAGCTAGACATTAAAAATGAAAGCAAACAAATACCTAGCTTCTTATTTTTCTTATTCTCTTCCACATCCTTTTCTCCTCTTTTCTAACCCATTTGCCTTTCATAGCCTTCTTTTATCACTCTCCAGTTTCATTATCTGCATTCCTAACTAAAGTTGTTTTCCAACAGTCACTTTTATTCTACAAATTGTCTAAATGTCTTGCTTTACTAAAATCAAAAAGAGGAGACAAAATAGAAGAGGAACTTGGATCTTTATTAAGCCTCCAAGCTAAGGATTTGTTTTTATCTAAAAGCCTAGCATGCTTTTCCCCTTTGGACATTCAGAAAGCAAAATTTAAGGGTTTATCCTCATTCAAAAATTTCTCTCTTTAATCTCCCTTTACATTAATCCTATCAATTTAAATATCTTCATTCCTATACATTGAACATTTGTGTCATAGCCATTATCCTTTTTTCTTTCTATCATATCCCAATTCCTAGCATTACAACATGGGCACAATTTGTTTCACCAAGGCTCCTTTATTTCTATAGCCCAACTCATACCTGAAACAAACAAAAGCTACTTTTTAAAACAGTATTGTTAAAAAATAATACAACATTGTTTGTTGCTATGGTTCCTAGCAATAAGATCCAACTATACAGAGCCTACTGAATATTTAAGTTCACTCTCATTCAGTATATTAAAATGTTTTGCCTAATTTATTTCTATTGTGTATTATCTTCAACCACTGTCATCCCACAAATTCCATCATTTAGTCACCCCTAAAAAGGTAAAATATACAACTATCTCTGACATAGTCCACTAAAAATACTTGTAGGGAAAGGTTGGCGCATGCCTTTAATCCTAGCACTTGGGAGGCAGAAGCAGGCAAATCTCTGTAAATTTTTACTTTTGTTTTGTTTGTTTTATTTATTCTCTGACAATTTAATACACATATATACAATGTGTCTTGATTGCTCCCTCATGCTCAACCCATACCCCTCCCACCTTTTCACAGCTTAAAAAATGTTACAACTATTGTTTACATTCTATAGAAACAAAATATAATAATCTATACAGAATACTAAGGTTAAAAAAATAAAAATTCCAGTGGAGGAAAGAGTTGGAGGAGAGCAGACCATGACCATAACAAAATATATTGTATATATTTTTAAAAATCTAATTACAAAGCTGGGCAGTGGTGGCCCATGCCTTTAATCCCAGCACTTGGGAGGCAGAGGCAGGCGGATCTCTGTGAGCTGAAGACCAGCCTGGTCTACAGAGCAAGTTCCAGAACAGGCTCCAAAACCACAGAGAAACCAGAGTCAACAAAAATTAACCAACTGATTAGCACTGCTTCAATCCCAAAAAGCATGTTTCTGTGAAAACAGACATTACTTATCAATTGCTGTCAAGTCTGAAGCCTGAGTTCAATCCCTGGAACCCACACAATACAGAAAAGAAAATAGATTCTGGCAAGTTGTTCTCTGACTTCCACCTGTACTGACACATGTATGGGCGCGCACACACAAATAAATAAATGTAATTTAACATTTTTAGTTAACTCAAGTTTACGTAAGATACTGAGTGATTCTGCAACTTTGCTGGGCCTACAGCATATTATCGCCATAAAAGAGTATAGTAAAAAAGAATACCCAGGCTTTGTTAGCTTTGCTAATACTACTGGCAATCCAATGACAAGAGAAAACATACCAGATACAAATAACAGGAATGTTATTTCAAATAAAACATTAAATTCTACTTATTTTCTGCAAATAAATCACTTAGCCAGTTTTGACAGTCTACTTGTAGTCTCAAAGCTAATGAGCAGCAAAGTCTGATGATAGGGCCAGGGAAAAATATGAACACGAACACAAACACACACACACACACACACACACACACTATATATATAGCATATATCAAAAGTATGCCTAGAACCCACAATCATTAGAAATACTATACTCTTTCTGCCTATTCCTTCAGGTAACAACTTTCTTAGCATTTTCTTACAGTGTTTTTTTTCCCTGAATCTCCCTACAAAACCCTACACAACTGCCCACATCAGATATCATCCTAACATCTATTGTCCCTTAATCAGAACTACTATAACAATACTTACTTGCTAAATACAGTGTATTTTACAAGCATTCATTGCCACAAGTACTTGTCTATTAAACTACTTTATAGGTGAGGAAGGAAAGGCTTAGAGGTGTTAAAAGACTTATTTAAAAGACAAAGAGAGGGCTGGAGAGATAGCTGAGGAATTTAGAGCATCTGCAGAAAAACAACTTCAGTTTCTAGTACCCACATGGCAGCTTACTGCAACCAGTAAACTCCAGTTCCAGGGAATTGAATAATCTCTAACTTCCAGAGGCACCAGACATACACATGATACAGATAAACACATGCAGGCAAATATTCATATAAATGAAATAAAAAGAATCTTTTTTAAAAATGAGGACAAGGGCTAGTGGAGATCCAACAATGAGGGCAGATACAATTTTAAGGTCTTTGTAAAGGATATCACTTTTGTTAAGATTTATTTTTAATAATATGTATATATGTGTGAGGGATGGGAGACACTTGCAGAGGCATCAGAGACCCTGGAGCTCCAGGCTGTTGTAATCCACCTCCTGCAGCTGCTGGGAACAAGCTCTGAACTACTGAGCTAACTCTCCAGTCCAGAATACAGTATTTTATTATTAGCCAAATCATGTACAAATTCACTTTCAGGTGATTAAAATGATACAAGATTATAATCAAGTTATAACGGGGCAAATAAAGCAACAATCAGAAGTAGATAAAAATGATTAGGAAAGAAAAGTACTCTTGTTGCTGCTTAGAAATAAAGCAAAAGGCCGGGCGGTGGTGGCGCATGCCTTTAATCCCAGCACTCGGATCTCTGAGTTCGAGGCCAGCCTGGTCTACAAGAGCTAATTCCAGGACAGGCTCTAGAAACTACAGGGAAACCCTGTCTCGAAAAAAACCAAAAAAGAAATAAAGCAAAAGAATATCTAGGGACCTTAAAGTGACTACAACACTAAAAGGAAAACTGACAGCATCAAAAAACCAATGCATGTGTCAAAACAAAACTTGTACATAAAAAGGAAAAATCATACTGAACACACATAGCCATAATATACGTGTTGACTTAACATAAAGCATATCACAGATAAAAAGTAATAGACTGAGTAGGGACAGGGCAATCTTCTATCATACACAAATAGAAATAGAAGAGAGGAACAAAAAACAAATTGCAGCTACTGACATTATAAGATGTGCTGGTAAGTCTGAAGAGAAAGAGCTGAAGGACTGGGAAGTGATACTCTTACCAGGGAGCCAGGATTTTCTTTTGTGGGTTTGAACTATCCTGGATAAAAAAGAATATCAAAATGGTCCGAGATGGAAGCTTAAGGATACAATGAAGTTTCAAATTCTACAAAACTCATAGTACAGGCCACAAAACTAGGGTAACGGGAGCAAACAAGACACAAGTTCTAAGAATACAAGCACATGGATATATGGACTTCTTGGTTGGTCATCTTTTCCTCAACAGTTTTAATGTGTTATCCCACTGGTTTCTGGCTGCCATGGTGTGTGATAAAAGAATCAAGCATTTTTTTTTAATTTTGTATGTGATGAGTTGCTATTTTGTTGTTCCTTTAAAAATTCTCTTTTGACAGTTTTACTATAATTAATGTGCAGCTCCTTGAATTTAATCTAACTGGAGTTCACTGAGCCCTCTGAATGTGAAATTACTGTTTAACACCTTATTTTTTATTATGCTGGAAATTTTTCAGCCAGTATTAAACTATCTAAATGTTCTTCACTGCTACAACTCTTTCAAAAAATAAAAAATTTACATTTACTTATTTGTGCTTGTGTCTGACTATAACTCTCAAAATCCATTTGTTATAATTTAATCACCAAAGGATGTCTCCAACCAAATTTCTTCCTTCAGATATCAGGAATCCTGAGATGAGGCTGAAAAAGTATAAGAGACAAAGAGGACAGAGGACACCAAGGAAACAAGGCCCTCTAATGAGCAAAGCACATATGAATGCACAGACAGAAGCAACATGCACAGGACCTGCAAGTCTGCACCAAGTCCTCTGCATATATATTACAGCTTCCAATTAAGCATTTTTGTGGGACTCTCAGTGTCCCACTGTTTTGAGTGGGTCTCTGAGCTTTTTTTCTTCTGTTGGGGTTACCTTGTCAAACTCTGAAGTGATGGTTTTTGTTTTATCTTATATTTTATTTTGTTATGTTTTATTGTTACCTCTTAGAAGCTTATTCTTTTCTAACGAGACAGAAAGGGAGTGGATCCAGATGGGAATGGAAGTAGGGAGGAAACTGAGGGGAAACTGTAATCGGAATAAATTTTGAGAAAAGAATCTACTTTTAATTAAGGGAAAAAATAAAATGCTTGTTATAAAAAAATAAACACCAATGTAATGGCAAAAGTTGGAGGCTTTAGGAGGTGATAAAGACACATGAGAGCTGAAAATTTGTGAGTAGGATTATTAAGATTTTTAACCAGGCATGCCTTTAACCCTAGCACTTGGGAGACAGAGGCAAGGGGAGCCCTGAGTTCAAGTCTGTTCTACAGAGAAAGTTCCAGGACAGCCAGGGCTACACAGAGGAATCCTGACTCCAAAAATAATAACAATAACAATAATAGTAAAATATTTCCGAAAGAGATTTTAAAGCAGAAATAAAAATAAAAAATTAAGATTTTCCTATGATTATTTTTTTCCTAGCTATGTTGCCCAGGCTTTGGACTCAAGATTCTCTTACCTCAGCTTCCAGAGTGCTTGAGAATTGACATTTTTTAAGACTTGTGTTCATTAAAATGTATAATAAATACTTTTCACCTAAAATTTTCCGTTTGCAAACTCTAAACACCATCAAAGTCAAGGAAAAACTTCCAGTTCAATAAAAATTAAAAGACTTCAATCCTCCCCAGTTCTAACTTTTATAAGCAAAAAATTCCTGGAAATAACACAAGAAACAAGCAACAACTTTTCTCAAGACCTCAGAACCTCCCCTGTTTCCAGGACAGAATATCACTGCAGAAGCTACTGATCTAGTACCTTCAATCATTATAGAGTAAAAAGAACTGCAAGCAAAACCAAAGTCCCAAGAAAAAGGCAGCTTAACAAAAAAACTGGCTCTCATCCCTCTACCTAAAATTTGACTGGGCTAAGCATGCAACTAACTTATGCCCAACCCACCAAAATCAGAAATGAGGTACTTCTCTTACCACGCAGTATGGGCAAGTGACTTACACACTCGCCTCAGCAGAAGCAGTCTTGCTCATGGTAGCTCCTACCACAGTAATGTTAGCAGGGTAAAACAAGTCAATGATCTTCAAGGTCATTGATAAGAGTGCCCTAATTTTATCAAGATATTATAGGTTGGCTAGTTAAAAAGCTCACTTTCTTTCTACATGTGGCAGAAGCATAGGAAAGTGCACTTCCTATGCCCATGACTGGGTTAGTGGCTGTAGATGGAACGGTGGGCTGCGTCCCGCCACCTGGCTAGCTTTACCCAAAATAATTACACGAAAACTGTATTCTTTTAAACACTGCCTGGCCCATTAGTTTCAGCCTCTTATTGGCTAATTAGCCCATATTTAGTAATCCGTGTAGCACTACGAGGTAGTCACTTACCAGAAGAGATCTTAACCTGCGTCCATTTCCGAGAGGAGAAGCATGGCAACTCACTATGGCGACTGCCTGAAGCGTCTGCCCAACTCTGCTTCCTTTCTCCCACAATTCTGTTCTGTCTACTCCACCTACCTAATTTTCTGTCCTCTTAAAGGGCCAAGGCAGTTTTTTTTTAATTAATCAATAAAAGTAACACATAGACACTCCTCCATCAAGTGGCAAGACAGAAAGAGGATATAATCTAAGCCACATGCAGTAAAAGAAAAAGGTGCTCCCATTTACCCACTTAGAGTAAGGCATAGAAGGTAGGCAACCACCACTATCATCTAGCACAGTATTTCTCAACCTTCCTAATGCTGCAACCTTTCAAGACAGTTCCTCATGTTGTGGTGAACCCCAATCATAAAATTATTTTCAATGCTACTTCATAACTAATTTTGCTACTGTTATGAATCTTAAATATCTGATAATGCGGGATATCTTACATGCAACCCCTACATTCATCCTGAAAGGGGTTTCAATCCACAGGCTGACAACCACTGATCTAGCAGATAGGAGACTTGAAGCTAAGGCAGTCACTTTATTATGCATCACCACCCCACACGCGTAACAGTCCTGGGTGGGCAGGACCCAGCAAGGAGCTGAAGCTGCACCCTAATTCAGTATCAAGAAAATTGAACAAGGTGACCATAGTAGCAATGGGACCCAGTAGGAGGCAGAACTTCTACATCCATCACTGAAACAGAGTAGTAAGTAGGCCAACAAGAAGTTTAAATTGTTCCAGTGCCAGTGGCACTCACTGTGAGCTGAGCTCTAACTTTATATTTGGCATCAACAGGGATAAAGAGAACAGAGATAATAGGTTTGTGCTATATGCTGTAGCATGAGGAGCAGTCTGAGTTAACTCCCTACTTCTTTCTTGCTAGAGCAACACAGCACATCAGAATGTTATCTTAATGTCTCACTCAAGAGACAAGACAGTATTAAACTGATCCCCATTCTGCGTAATTCCACTTTACCAGGGTAAATGTCAGTAGAACCAATTAAAACTATGAAATACACACACAAAATTCTCTCTCTCTCTCTCTCTCTCTCTCTCTCTCTCTCTCTCTCTCTCTCTCTCTCTCTCTCTCTCTCCCTCCCTCCCTCCCTCCCCGCCCACCTCTTGTCCTACATGTCCTACATCTCATCAAGGATATTGACTATTTAAAAAAAGGTAGACTTCTCCGAATATGATACCCAAAATGTACACAATACAATAAAAAAATCACATCCTTCCAAAACCCCAAAAATATAACATGAAGACATGGAGACAAACAACAAGCAATAGTGCTTATTATCAGTTTTAAATTATTCAATAGATTTAAAAGCCATCAACAAAATGCTTCAAATAAGCAATTAGAACTGCTCTTGAAACAAGCAAACAAAAAACTGGAAAAGTCTCAGCAACGGCAATTAAAAGAACGAAACAAAAATTATGAAACTGAAACTTAAAATATCAAAGATAAAAACTTTCTGGCTAGGCCTAACACAATCATGGAAATGACAAAAAAGAATCTGTGAGCAGATCAATACAGTCACCAATCTAAACAAAGAGAAAATAGTGAGAACAAATTAACACAGCCTGGGGACCTATATAACAAAGAAAATAAGCTAAGATATAAAGGATCACACTCAAAAGCATAACAAAAACACCAAGATGTGCTCTTTCTCTCTCTGTATGCATGCATGCATGCATGCATGTATGTATTTATGTATATCCCACAGAAAGGTAAGAAGAAAGAGTAATGAAAATTACATTGTGCCGGCTAGTTTTATGTCTTTATCTCTCATTCCTGAGGTGTATATTTGCTCTATATAAAATATGCAGTGGAGATTTCCCTTTCAGTATGTGACAAAAGTTATATTATTTTCTTTTGGGTTTTTATTTATTGTTGTTTTTTCAGACTGCAAATGAGAAATCTGCTGTCCTTCAAATTGGTGTTCCCATATAAATGATGATCTGCCTAGTCATTTTCAAGAATCTTTTTGTCTCTGCTTTCCAGAAGTTTAGTTATTAAGATGTTGGTGCTGGTATTTTTAGTATTGTTTTATTTAGTGTTTACTTGCCTTTTCTATATGTGTAATCTGTTTCAATAAATTTGAGAAATTTTCAGCCACTGTTACCATTGAATATTTCTTTAATCTTACATTCCCTCATTTTCCAAAACCCTGAAAATAATCTTAGCTCGTTTATTTTGTTATATAGGTCCCTGAAGCAATTTCATTTGTTTTTCACTAGTTTTATGCCAATTTGACAGAAGCTTCAGTCATTTAGGAACAGAGAACATCATAGAGAAAATGTCTCCAGCAGAACAGCCTACAGGCAAGCCAATAGACAATGTCTTATGTAGTAATTGATGAGGGAGGGCCCAGCCCATTTTGGTTGGTGTCATCCCTAAGTAGGCTCTCCTGTGGATGTATAAAAAAGCAGACTGAGCAAATGTGAGGAGCCAAAAAGTAGGCAGCACCCCTCCATAGCCACTACATCAGCTCCTGCCTCCAGGTTCTTTCCTAGCTTCCCTCTGTGATGGACTGTTTGTTACCTGGGAGTGTAATATAAAATAAAATAAACTCCTTCCTAAGCTGCTTTTGGTTATGGTCTTTAATCACAGAAATAGAAACCATTACTAAAACACACATGAAACAATAAAATAGCAGGCTTAAACTCTAAGTATAAATGACCTAGAGATATTAATTAAGAGAGACAGGAAGAGTTAATTTAAGTGTCAAACAACATACATTATGAGCAAAAAATTACTTCCAGTATGACAACACAAGTAAGTTGAAAGAAAAAGAAAAATGAAAAACTATATAGCAGAGTAGAGAGTGTAGCACAGTGCAGAGTGCTTGCCTAACATATGCAAAGCCCTGAGTTCTACTTTCAATACACAAAAAGGAAAAAGAGGAAAATACTATGTAAACATTAAATACTTTAAAGGCAAAAGTGTCTGTGGTAAGAGAAAGTACACGACAGAGCAGGGAAAATCACCAATAAAACAAAGGGAGACATTAAATACTGACAAAAGTATTAACACACCAAAAGACATGGGTATAAATGCAATGACAGAACCTCAAAGTACAGGAAGCAAACACAAATCCATAACTGCAGATGAAGACAGGCAAAACCACACACTAAACAATTCACAGAAATACTGGACAGCAAACTGGCAAGGACAGTGAAGAACTAAGCACAATCAACCAACATCATCTATCATGTTGGTTTACACAGTAAGAGTAAAACACATATTCAAGCATCCAGAAATATTCACAAACAGAAAACAAAATATGTACCAAATCATAAAACAAAAGACAACAATTAAAAAATTAGACACAGTAAAAACTCTTGACCACAATGGAAATAAGCTAAAAAAAAAAAAAAAAAAAAAAAAAAAAAAAAAAAAAAAAGGAGCAATAAAGTTAAGAGAAAAAACTCCAAATATTCATAACCTGTTAATACTCCAAAGCTAAAAGAGATTTGAAAACTCAGGAGGAATTTAAAAAAAATCATAAAACTGATGAAAAAAAACTGTTACAGAATATATTAGGCACAGCTAAAGTAATGCTGAAAGGTAATATGCTAACACTGTACCATCTAACAATCTAAATTCCTCGCTTAAGAATGGTATTATTTATAAAGTAATAAAAAATTATTAGAACAAAATAATAAAATAAAAAAAGAAACTAAAAACAAGCAAGTAGTGTATGTCTTAATCTCAGTCAGCCTAGTCCATATAGTGAGTTCCAGGCCAACCAACTACCTGTCTCAATAAATAAATAAATAAAAAGAAAACCAAGAAAAAAGTTGAGAGATAAAAGACCCAGAAATGTCTTTTCATGTCAAAAATAAAACTCGAGATCATTACACATATCAAATAGCCATTGAAAGCTCAATTTAAAAAAAAAAAAAGAGCAGAAAGAATTCTTATATAACAAACCCAGAAATTTAGAAAAAGTAAACCAATTCCCCCAAAAGTACAAATTACCAAGATTCAGCAAACATGGCAAAGTCTAAGAAGCATTCAAGGTGAATTCCTAATAAGAGCTTCAAAAAGAGAAGCTTACCCATTTCACCAATTTTTATTCAGAAAGAAAAACATTTCCCAGCTCCTTTTCTGAAGGCAAGCATACAGTAAACGATAGCAAAGCTAGACAAATGCTATCTATACACCAAATTACACACCAAAATGAACTCAAATACAGAAATTCAGCCTCATAATCACAGACACAAAATTCAACAAAAAAAAAAAAAATTAGCAAATGTAATTCAACAAGTAACAAATGAATTATACATGAAGACCAACTAAGTTTTAGTCTGGGCATGTAAAGATGGTTTAACATTTTTCACACACCAACAGACTAAAGAAAAAAATGGTTAAAAAAAAAACACATCAAATGACCCACTTGGGGAAAAAAAGGCATTTGACAAAATCCAACTTTCATGAGAAAAACTCCTAAACAGTTAAAAAGCAGCTAGGTAAAGGAGAATGGATACAGGAACATTCTCAACTGTATAAACTGCATGTTCTGAAAAATCTAGCATGAGCTTTTTTTTTTTTTTTTTTTTTTTAAATACAGGCTCACGAGGTAAAGGCTTCTGTCACCAAGTCTGACAAGACAACCTGCGTTGGATATCACCAGGATCCACATCATAGAAAGGAGAGAATCAACTCCCACAAGCCATGCACTGATCTGCACACATGTACGCACACACAAGCACACAGAATAAATGTAATCTTACAGAGATTTTTTTTAGCTCTATCATATATTTTACAGCAAATAACTGAATGTTTTCCCTCTATCTTCAGGAATAAGGAAAAGATGTCCACTGTCTCTATTCTTATTCAACACAGTACCTACTAGAAATGCTAGCCACTGCACTGAGGCAAGAGTGATAAAAGACATAAAGGTTGGAAAGGAAAAAATAAAACTTAAAATAGATAACATGAATCTCTATTTAGAATATCATACAAGGAATCTATAATAATAAAACTTCCTAGGATAAATGTGTGATCAAGGTTACCATACAAAAATATACATATATACATATATACATACATACATACATATATACATACTGGGCTGGGGAGATGGCTCAGTTGGTAAAAAAAGGGTCTGCCATGCAAGCATGAGGACATGAGGTTCAGATCCCCAACACTCACATAAAAACAGGCACAACTGGCCAGCCAATCTAGACAAATCCATAAGCTCCAGTTTAAGTAAAAGAATGTGTCTCAAAAACTGAAATAAAGATATCCTGACAACAACCTCTGTCCTCAAGTGACTGCATGAGTAAGAACATACAGGCACACAACACAAAACAAATAATTTAATACACCACAGGGATGAGGGGTATGACTCAGCGATAGAGAAATGAGGTCCTAGGTTTGGTATTCAGCCATGAAAATTAAAAAAAAAAAAAAAATCAATCTTAGGCTCTCCTACAAGATAATCAACTATCCCAAGTTATCCCTGACCTCCACATACACACTGTGACACGTGTGCATGCACACAAACACAATACACACACATTATTTAGATCTACCATCAGCTTCACAGTTGGAATAAGTGTAAATTGTGATCTTCAATTTAGACCTACAATGATAATTTATACTTGTTTCAAAGGAAATGAAACACTTAGGTATAAATGTAACAAATACAGAATAATTCACAAAAAAACTAATTAAATAAAAAAGTGCTTCAAACTTGGGTACTGGAAGACAGCATAGTAATTCATATCAACTTTAAAAAAATAATTTTAGTGCCTTAGGCCACATATGTGAAGATCATAAGACAACTTTCAAGAGTTATTTCTTTCCTTCTACCATGTGGATCTTGGGGATCTAACTTACATCACCAGACTTGGTAGCAAGCACCTTTACCCACTGAACTATCTCATAGGCCCACAAGCTTACTTTTAAATGAATACAGAATAAACGATAAGAACTACAATATTTAATATTAAGGCTTAGATTTAGCTACTATAAGCATACTAATAGAAGAACAGATCTACGAATAAATGAAACAAAATACAGCACCCAAAAGAAATAAGACTCTAGAATTATGTCTAATTTTTGATACAAAGCAATTAGATGGAAAATATCACCTTTTTAGCAAACAGGGGTAGAGTAATTAAACATATTACAACAAAAATAAAATAAACTTCAACCTAAACCTCACATCTTGTTCAAATATAAACACATAAAAAACTGCATTTACCACAAACTTTAGAGCTCAGGCTCAGTGGAGAGAAGAACTTATTGACAATATTGAGAAACTGAGTTCTGGTCTGCAATAACCACACAAAAGCCACACATAGTGGTACACACTTGTCACCCTCAGTGCTAGGAGATGGGGTGAAACTGCTGGGACTTGCTGGTCACTCAACCAGCCTAGGAGGAAATAAAAAAGCACTCTAGATATAGTAAGAAATCCTTTCTCAAGGGTACAAAGTAACAGAGGATGACACCCTTTACCTTCTAGCCTCTGCATGTACATACACAAGCACATATACCCATACAAGAAAATCTGATCACACATATACCACACACACAAACACACAAACAAACAAACACACACACACACACACACACACGTGTAAAACTCTGAATAATAAAAAGCATTTTTTTTAAAAAAAGGTCTTCAGGACCTATAAAAAATTTAAAGATCAGCCAGGTGGTGGTGGCAGACGCCTTTAATCCCAGCACTAGGGAGACAGAGACAGGCCTGTTTCTGTGAGTTCAAGGCCAGCCTGGTCTACAGAGCCAGTTCCAGGACAGGCTCCAAAGTTACAGAGAAAGCCTGTTGTGAAAAACAAAAACAAAAAATAAAAAAAAAAAAAAATAAAGATCCATGGAATAGAGTCAATGAGATACCTCAGCAGGTAAAGGCACTTTCCAGTAAACCTAAATTCTAGTCCCAGAACCCACAAGGTGGAAGGAAAGAACCAATTCCCATCAGTTGTCGTCTGACCTCCACATTATGCCGTGCACAAGCACACTGCACACACACCATAAATATGCAAATGAGTAAAATTTTCAATAGAATATGTCTAGAAAATTGATCTCTTTTTATTCTGTTGTTTTGTTTTGTTTGAGACAGGGTTTCTCCATGTAGCTCTGGCCAACTCACTTTGTAGACCAGGCTGGCCAACCTAGACCTCAGACCTGCCTGCCTTTGCCTCCTGAGTGCTGGTATTAAAGGTGTATGCTACCACTGCCCAGCTGAAAATTGGTAACTCTTGCTCTGTTAAAACAAACAAACAAACAAACAAACAAACTTAAAACATTCAAAGCAAAGCAACTGGGCAGCAGAAATACTTCTTGTTAGAGTTAAGTAGTGGGCATACACCTTGGTAGATCCAAACCAAGGAATGGTGCAGAGGCTACACCACACAACTTCACACAAGAGATTTATGGGGGGCGGGGGGGGGGGTGAAAGGCAAGGACATAAGAGAGACAGACTGAAAGAGACAGAGAGACAGAGACAGAGAGAACAAAAGAGCAGTCTGTGATGGAGGAAACCTTTTGACCACTAGCAATGACATAGCTGCTGGAGCTGAGTTAGAGCTGCGGCAGTTAAGCCACTCAAGGCAGGCTGGAGTACCTGATTCCTAATACTTCTAAAAGGCAAAATACAAAAAGCCCTCAGGCTGAGGGTACTGGCCCAGCCAGAGATAGAATGCTTGCCCAGTAAACACCAGTGTCTAACATTTTATTGCCAGCATTACCAAAAGACACTTAAACAGCTCAAAGACAAACAGAAAAAAAAAAAAAAAAAAAAAAAAAAACAAGAAAAAAGAAACAGGGAAAACACACGAATAAATATTCCACTAAAAAAAGATACAAGATAAAAAAAATAACATGATAGACGTTGCCAGGTGTGGTGACACTCAACTGTAATACCAGCAAAAGTGGCTGGGACAAGATTACATAATCTCAAAACAGCCTGTATGTAGTAAAACCCTATGAGAAAGGGGGATGGGAGTTGATTGGGACACAACATTGGAGAGAAGGCTCAACAGTGTGTTAAGTCTTCCAGAGAATCTGAGCTTGGTTTCCAGTACCCACATGGTAGCTCACAACCATCTGTAACTCAAGTTCCGGAGGATACTATACCCCCCCCCTTCTAACCTCTGAGGGCATTGCATGCACATAGTACACAAAAATAGACACAAACACCCATACACATAAAATAAAAATAAACATATTTTAAAACATATGCAACTACCAGCAACTGTACTGAGAGGCAAAAGAAGGCAGATCTCGGTGGTTTGAGGCCAGCCTAATCTACCACAGTGAGTGTCAGGACAGCAAGAGCTGTTACACAGACAAACCCTGTCTTTAAAAGCAAAAAACCGGGGGGAGGGAGAGTCTAAAGAAATGATCCTGGAAAAATGGCTCAGTCATTAGGAGAGTTATCATATGGCTCTTGCAGAGGAACCAGGCTCAATTTCCAGCTCCCACATCAGACAATTCACAACTACCGTTAACTCCAGCTAAAGCAGATCTGACACCCTCTTGTGGTCTTCAGGGACACTGAATTCATGTACACAAACCTATACATAAACACGTATGCACATAATTAAAAATTAAAAATAAGGGACTCTAGAGACAGTCATTGAGAGTACTTGTTGCTCTTGAAGAGGACCCAGCACCCACCTGGCAACTCAAAACCATTTGTTAACTCCAAGTCCAGGGGATTCAATGTCTCTTATGATCTCCAATAGGCACACACATGGTGTATATACATACTCATACACGTAAAATAAAAAATTTAAACCTAAAAAAATAACTTTAGAAATTTTTTTTTCAAAGTGAGAAGAGCTGGAGAGTTGGTTCAGTAGTTAAGAGGACATGTTACTACTCTTGCAGAAGGCCCAAGTTCAATTATCAGCCATCTGTAACTCCAGTCCCAGGGGATCCAATGCCCTCTTCTGACCTCTGAATATACCAGGAATACGCATGGTGCACATACATACATACATACACACATACATACATACATGCATGCATGCATGCAGGGAAAATACTCGCACATAAAATAAATCTAAAAAAATTACATGAGAGGAACTCTATAAAGTAAAAAGTTCAAAATCCATCTCCCTAGCTGTGTTCTGCTCTCCATAATAGTGATTACTTAACTACTTTGTGACTACCCCTCTAAAACTGTCAAAGATCTTTATCTTTTAAGCAGGCAGACAACCGCACTGAAGAACCCATAGAGGGCTGGAGATGGCTCAGAGGTTAAGAGCACTGGCTGTTCATTTCAAGTGCCCACAGGGTGGCTCACAATCATCTGTAATGAAATCTGGTGCCCTCTTCTGGTGTGCAGGTATACATGCAGACAGAACACTGCATACATAATAAATCTTTAAAAAAAAATAGGAAAGTATATATTAGTATTACAAAGAAAGATCATGAGGTACATAACACATAGATCATCCTTTGAAGAGCTGAAAAAGCCAAAATCTGATTTTTAGATTATTTTTGTAAACAAAATTAAAAAGCAACTTGTTACTATCTAAATTGAGAATTAGTAAGGATCTCCAAAGAAAAAATTCCCATAGTTTTTAGGAGCTTTGTAATCTGTTAAACCAAACTTTCTTACAAATGTTCAGAGTACTGGACACTGTGCTTTCTGCTGCTAATATTCATGGGCCAGTAATCCTTATACTAATCCCACCCCACCCAAGGAGTTTCAAATTTAACATAAAGATATCCACATTACCTTCATATTTCCTACACTGAGGACTTGAACTTGGTGTGCATTCAAATATTTCTGTCATAACTTATAAACCAATACAGAAAGCATATGCAATTATATGTCAAGTTTCAGTATGAATACATGACTATCGATCATGCGTTCATTAAATAAACTCCATTAATTAAATAGTCTGCAAATAACTACATGAAAGCCCTAAATAGCCCAACCATCATTTCAATTCTTGGACAGTGGTAGGTAGTGGGTTTTTTGGTGTTTTTTTTTTTTTAAAAAAAAAAACAAACATAAATTAGTTCACTGGATACCACATTTCAAAAATATTAATAATGTTGTGTTATCAGTCATTAACATCAATTTCAAAGAAATCAAAACATCACTAAGTTTCAAAACAAAAATGAACAAAAATCCCTTTCAAATATGCAAAACATTGGTAATATATATGCAAAACTAAATGTTACATGATCAAAATCAGAAAAAGAGTGCAGCCTGCTAAGCAATAAACCTTAAGAGTAAGTATGTTTTTGTTACTCAAGTAACAAAAATTTACCTTTGAAGCAATTTTAACAACCTATATTATGTAATAGGGAATCAAATGTTGTTTTTTGTATCCGAGTCTACAGAAAATCTATTCAATGAAAAAAACAGAAATTTAAAATTACCAGTTTAGAGCCAAGCATTCTTACGGCTCACTCTTATAAATCCCAGTAGTAAGGAGGCTGATGCAGGAACAATATTACCTATGGCCACCTGGGACTAGAGTTTTAAGACCCTGTCTCAATTAAACAAAGAAACAAGAGTCTACATATGTACTGCTGCAACTCTATTCTGTGTCAGACATGTGAACATGTTCTGTAATCTCTTACTATAATTTTGTTTCAGGGAACACAGCAAAAACCTTAGCAAATATGTAGTAATTGCTTAAAACTTTCCAAGCAATTTTGACTATAAGTGTTTAGAAGATAATTTTTCAACTAGAAAACAAGTTTAAAAATCCATCAAATTAAAAATCTAATTTTCAGGCACAAGGCATACTTATTTATTTTGTGTGTGGGGGGGAGAATGAATCAGTTCTCTCTCCCTCCTCATTGTAGTTCAAAGGGATCAAACTTAAGTCCTCAGGCTTGGCAACAAGTGCCTTTTCCTGATGAGTCATCTTGCCAGCCCTCACAATACTATTTCTATAACTACTTTTTCCAACCAAAACACTAAAGTTCTTTAGCACTGAAAATGAATATCCTCTTTTTTGGTTTTTCGAGACAGGGTTTCTCTGCAGCTTTAGAGCCTGGCCTGGAACTAGCTCTTGTAGACCAGGCTGGTCTCGAACTCACAGAGATCCGCCTGCCTCTGCCTCCCAAGTGCTGGGATTAAAGGCTTGCGCCACCACGGCCCGGCTGAATATCCTCTTTAAGTCCTTACAAAAATACACATTTGTTTTCACACATCACCAATAATCCAATATTATAACACAAGATACCTCTAAAACTTACTTAAAAATTTCCTCACATATGCAAAACCAAGTTTAGGAAAATATATGCTTCAGTAGATCTTAAAAATTATTTTCATTACCCACCCCCAAAAATAAAATGTCAAGTATTTTCTTAATATCACTTTAAGAATACATTTTTAATTTTTCAAATGATGAACAATTTGTAATTCCTAAGTATTCTATAAAATCTTTCTATTAAAAGAGCTATCAAAAAGAAATCCAACCAGAATACTTAAGACAAACTTTAACATAAGATTGTTTAAAATAAACAACTATAGGGCTTGGGACATGGCTCAGTCAATAATTACTTACTGCCAAGTCTGACCACCTGGGTTTAATCACGGTGACACAGGAAAGACTAGAACAAGGAGTCCTGACTTTCTACTGGTGCTTGCTAGTGTGCCTGCTCTAGCCTGCATGCAATGCTCTCTTCTCCATGTCTCCCCTCCTTGTCTCTCATGTGCACACAAACACATACACGCAGTTAAGAGCACTGATTGCTCTTACAGAGGATCCAGGTTCAATTCCAATAACCCACAACTGCCAGTTCTAAGAGATCAGAAGCTTTCTGGCCTCACCAGTCACCACCCAAGTGGTACACAGACATACATGCAGGCAAAACACCCACAGACATAAATAAGTAATAATAATGAATAATTAAGTTATCCAAAAATTAAGGTTCAACATTAAAGAGAAAATTTAAAGATCATGCTATATTACAAGAATTCTAAAGCAAGCTCTAGTTCCTTACAGCCTTATTTAAGGTATTACTACAAAAATACTTTATTAAATTTTTTAAATACAAAACACCATACTATGTATAAAAGACAATCCTGCAAAGAAAACTTCTTTCAATGACTCTTGCATAATCGGATCTTACAAAAGAACGCAGAGTCCAGGAGAAATCACCTGAAATATAGCAGCCTCACACAGGAAAAAGTAATAAATAAATCTGCGAACAAATCAACAATACTTATGTAATGGTTTTAGTTTTTCAAAACTTTTTAGACTTCTGTTTATAAATGTGCACTTTAAAACTTTAAGGATGCAATAAAAACACAAGGGGAAATTTTTTTTCTCAAGACAAGTAGGAATAACTAAATTTCCACAAGAAATTTAGCGAAATACATTTGGAACAGACGAAATTTTTCTGGGAATAATGCAACAAAATTCATAGCTAAAAAAGGAATTCTGGTAATTATTTAATTTATTATGTGTTCGGTTAAACTGCCTGAACACACACAGTAGAGAAAAGTCAACATTTTTTAAAGCGTTACATAGGAAATAATTCTAAAACAAACATAACTCAACATTCCATTCCCCAAACCTCACATCCAAAAATACAGATTCTCAAGAAACTTAAAGGATGAATAAAACTAAATAACTCAATACTCCTTTCCAAGGACTCTAGTTCACTCATTCTATGCAGAATCCAATTCAAACAGAAGAAAAAAGTTACATTTTGTGAAGCATAAATTTATATTATACATTTTACGGATATGTTTAAGCTAATAAAGACACAACTAAGAACTATGCAAGCGTTCAAAATACGTAATATAGAATGTTTTAGCATAAAGGCTGTTGGGTCCTGATCTAAGTAGCTAGGACTCTAAGGAGCACTTAGCCCAAACAATGAAGATTTTTTTTCTAGCTCAATATACTACTACTCAGTTTATCAAACTACCCGACACGTATTAAGTCATAATTCATCCTCAAAATAAAATGAAGCTTCACAAATTTTTCATGTTTAAGATGTTATTGTATTCAAATACCAAAAAAAAATGAATAACGCACATTTAGAAAATTTTGAAAATGCTCAATTTTTAAAATGTTAACTGTAGGTTTCACTCACTAGTACAATACAATATCTAATGTTAGGCACCACCTGCTGTGATTCTGATTACATGCCTTCTAAGATGAAATTATGAACTAGCACTTTACACGTGTACATAAAACAGATTCCACTTATTTCTTCATCACCATAACCAAAAGCAATAAATTTAGTCAAACTTTCAAAATGAATTCTTCCTGCTAGCAACTTTCCTAACGCAATGTAGACTAGCAATGCTCAATCCAAAATAAAATGGGCCTTCAATCTGAACACTTAATTAACTTTGGAATGACAACTTCACAGAAATCTAGTCTTTGTACATAAAAGACTTTCAAATAGGTTGGGGTAATCTTAAAAGCCGAAGACCAACAACTATTGATGCTTATATCATTCAAAAACTAGTCTGTACATTTTGTCCAGCAACAATTTTAATGGAGTGAATTAATACCCATATTGTCAAAGTTTAATTCAAATGCTCCTACCGCTCAAAGAAACTAAACTTACTGAAAAGGATAATATGTGTTCTGTTTTCTGGTGACTGCCTACATTCAAAACTTCTTATATTTAGATACCTGTGACCAGGGATAAAAAGCAACTAATGTCGCTAAACCAAAATACAGACAAAAAAAGATAATCACTAAAATAATTAACTTTTTAAAATGGTGCTAGGCTTTAGTCTTCTTTCTTAAACTTCTCACTTGCAACAATAGAGCTAAGTGTCAAATGCAAACCTAGACTACAGCCAAAGAAGAAAATGTCTAACGAATGCAACAGCTTGCATACACACTCCAAGTTTCAGGGTCCAAATGAACAAGAAAGCCTCCCAATACCATTCCAAGCACATTTCGGTCAGGAAATATAAACTGCAGTCGACGGAACAGACTCCAGCCTTTGTTCAATAGCTTGCTTCCGATGGGTAACCAAATGTGCTACAGGTTGATCAGCATTACCAGGCTGACGCATGCTGTTTCCAAGCTAGAGAAGGGTACAAAAAAAAAAAATCTACATGCAAATAATCTATGACAATTTTTTTTAACCACTGAGCTACACACTCCAAGGGAGAGGCCTGTTCTTCGATACTATTTATTTCCATGTTTACCTCTCTTCCCTCCCCAAACCCCCCCTCCTTTCACTTTCTCCTCCCACCCTGTCCCGCCATCTTGGGCCGATAGAAGCAGCCATTACTTAACTAAATGACAGTACCAACAACTTTCCACACAAATAGAGACTACACCCCAAATCCTCGCCAATCGCCCCCGGCAGACTCACAGGAAACGAAGGTCCAGAAAACGCACGCACATATAACTGTGGTAGATCTACAGCAGAGAGACCCAAAAAGTAAACAAGTCACCTAAGTTCAGGTAAAGCACATAGCAATCGAGATACATGTCACCAACCCCATGCAAAGTCGTCACCAACCTAAAGTACGGACAACTTCCCCCTGCAGGCGGCAGAGACAAGAAGCCGTCCCAAAACGTTCGGTTAACAGCAGACATCACCAACAGCCTGACTAAAGGAAGTCTAAAATTCCGGGGAGGTAACTAATGGGGGATCCAAGGCAATCTGTCCCGTTCGGGATCTCAGGACCCTGCAGAGGCACCCCGGGGATCATCGGCCTAGCTCCCTTGGGCGCTAACATCGGAAACAATTTGGCCGCCGCACATGAGCTCGGCCCAAAATGCGCTGCTGCCTCTGTTGCTCTGGCTCCGTGAGAAGTGATCTCAAGAGAGCAAGCGAGGCACCAGGGGGTGCGAGGAGCGCGGGGGCAGGAAATAGTTGTCCGCAAGCCCCTCGGCTGTCGTCCGAGGCCACAAAGAGTGGTGGCCCCGGGTGCGGGGCCCCGGGCGAGCGCTCCTCTGGCCCAAGGGACCGTGTCCGCGCTCCGGCCCGCAGCTGCCTTACCTTGCCCAAGAGGGCCTTCATCCTGGCGCCATCTTCATGAAACCTCACAAATCCGAAGAGGCGGCTGCCGAGAAAGACACAAGCGGCTCGTTAGTGCTCCCGCAACGCCGTCGACCGGTCCCTGCCGGAGCCAGAGGCCCCGGAGTCGGCGCGGCGCCCTGAGCGCCCAGCCGAGATGCCCGCCCCACCGCCACCACACGCGAGCCAAGCTCCAGCCTCGGCGGAGAGCGGCGCCTGCCTGTCCCGAGCCGCCCCGGCCGCTGCCCGCGCCCCGTACCTGTCCAGTCCGCCGAGCGCCTCCCTTTCGTCGCCTGTCAGGCTGGGGGACGCCTCTTCGCTCTCGCCGCTCGCTTTTCCCGCCGCCATTTTCTTTTCCTCATCACCGAAAGCGGCGGCGGCGGCGGCGGCAGCGGTAGCGAGCGACACTCCGCAGGATTTCATGGAAACGCAGCGAATTCCCAACTCCAACACCGACAGCCCCCCTCCCCTGGCCGGGGCCCGCAACGACGCCCCCAATCTCCGCACGGGACCGGCACACCAACTTTATCTCTGCCTCCTCCGCCGCGAAAGGCGGCGGTGGCGAAAAATCCCAACGCGGTAGAGGCGAAGGCAGCTGCAGCAGGGGCTGTGGAGCCACTGGGTCGGAAGCGGCGACGACTCGGCTGTAGGGTCACATCGCGGGGGTGGGAAGGGGACAGCCACAGGCGGGGACGACGGGAATGGCCGGAGCGCGCGGGGACCGGGAGCTCTGGGAGGATTCGTAGGAGACACAAACTTCCCCGGCACCAGCACAAAGTTGTTGTAATTGTGTCACACAGCGAACCCCACGCCGCTGCCGTGACCCCCCCTTCCTGCCCGGCTTCTGCGACCAATCGGAGCAGGCCCTTCGCCTCACGTGACCTTTGTTGACTCGCGTCAGCCGTGGCTCCACTCAACTTGCTAGCTGCTTTAGCCCGCCCACCGAGGCCGCCACAGAACCGGGAGCAGGGTGCTCGCCAGCTCTGCTCGGTGATTGGTTGAAGGGCCTGTCCGTCCCGAGAAGGGTTGTCACTGAGTGGGGCAGCCGGCTAGGTTGTGCTTCTTAAATACGCGGGCAGAGAATGGAGGGTACGGGCCGAGTGGCTTCGGGTGCCCTGGCGGGCTCGGGAGGGGGAGGGGAGGGGGAGGGCTGGGCGAGGTCCGACACCGCCCGCGGCGGCCGCGCTCGGGGACACCGTGGACGATCTGTGCCTCCCCAGAAACCTTGCGGTAGGCCGAGACTGCGGCTTCGGTGCTCCTGCGCTCGCCCGCGCACTCCGGGAATAGCGAGCCCCACGGGGCCGAGGAGCGGCCGTGGAGCGGTCCCAGACCGCTGCCCTCGGAGGAAGGCGCACACTTTGACCCTGCCACAAATAAGGACCTCCACGGGGCGTGCTCCGGAGGGGCAGCAGCCCTGGCGCCGCCCTAGACTAGGCCCCAGTGGCGGTCCGAAGCCCCACACCCTCCCCCAAGGTGAAGGGGAAAACGTCCCCGACCCCCGCCCATACACCCCAGGCCGGAAGGAGTGAAGAGTGGCCCGCAGGGGTATGGCGCGCTGGCCACGGCACCCCACCGCCAAAGGTCTGTCGGCAGCACTTTCGGACCAAATCTAACTACTGCTTGGATTTAGCCCGCACCCTTGCAGTAATTCATTACACTGGAAGAAAAAGAACAGTGAAATTTGTTGAGGGGGATACCCAGAATGCTGGCTCCTGTTGCTGTCGTCTCAGTGGGACCTCCATGGAAGAGTAGGAACTGCTTGTGAACTGACCTTAGAGAACAGAGCCTCAACACACTTGGCTGCCCAGAAAAGCTTTTGCCTGCTTCCCCGACATACGGAAACCGAGGGGCACATAAAAGTCTGCTGTTGAGTCCACAGTATAATCAGGAGAAAAACTAATGGACTTGGAAAGGCAGATTTAATTTGTATCTCATATAGCAGGGCACACCTCCAGTTTTAGGGGATAGGGAAGTACTGATTATTAAGGAATGACTATATGAAGAAAAGGATCCCTTTGTAAGTGGAATTTTATGTGTTTTAAATAGTAAGTTTACACCTGTAATCAATAGGGTATATTTAATTTTCGATTTCAGACTGCGAGTGCTGAGTCGGTAAATCCTAGCTGGATTTAGTGAGACAATGACAATCCGAGTGATTTCTGCAAACACAGGGCACTTTCAATTGCTGCCTGGAGACTAGTAACTAGATGAACAAACTCTAATTTTATATGAATTATATTTCATGTTTACAGTTTTGGAAAACATCTCTTCCACTCTATGGTATTCCATTTTACTTGAGTGAGTGCAGGGGACTGAATATTTTCCATAACTAAATTAACACATGTATTGTTAAGTGTTACCAATGGTGACCTTCAAAACCTGAAAGATTTTTGGCCTCACTACCACACAAACACTTGCTTGCACAAACAGAAATCAAATCTGCCAGTATTTGGCCATATTCCCAAAGTTAGTGGCTTCTGATTCAGTACCTTCCCAAAAATGATATAAAGCCACCCACCACCCATGATTCAATGCCTTCCTGTCCTCCATTGCTAGGATAAAATATTAGGGATAGAGTGATGGGGGCGGCTGAAGTCTAGCTAGCACTGCCACGTCTAATCCTTTGTTCAAGCTGTGTGACCTCTAATCCAAAGCTGTTGTTTTGCTTTGGAGGGGTTCTTGTTTGTTGGGGCACAGATTTTATGAGACAGCATTTCGCTCTGTAACCTAGACTGGCTTCTGTGTTCTCCGGCCTCAGACTCCTCCCTTTTGGGCATAGAAGACATGTACCACCATGCCTGGCTAAACCAGCACTTTGTTTATTCCAACTACAAGGATTTATCCTCCATCAAGCATGAAGCAGTTTCCATATAGAAACATAAGTCTTACATCACTGTGTGAGTTTTTGGCCTTTTTCATAGTTTATCTTCTGTCAAATATAAGTAAAATAAGTTTGGACCCTTTCTTAGTCACTGTTGAGAAAATGATTAAATTTTATTTTAAATTTATGACATACAAAGATGGGAAATGTTTATTTTATAATAATTATATCTGTGGAAAATAGTAACTGGGCTGATTTAGCTCAATTGGTAAAATGCTAGCCTATCATCATACATGAAGCATTTAGTGTGTTCCCCAGCACAGCATAAAGAGGGTGAGGCAGCACAGACCTCTAATCAATCACTCAGAAGGTAGAGACAGGAGGGTCAGAGGTTGAAGGTCATCCTAGGCTACAAAGAAGGGCATCAAAACATGGAAGGTAGAGTGCTGTCACAGTAAAAGCCTGCTCTGTATTACATCATACAAATCTAGGCTTTAATCCTATCTCTACCACTTAATAGTGAGGCAGCCAACCTTCAATAACTCAAAGTATTTGTCACTAAGCCTGACAATATGAGTTCGACTCCCAGAATTCCCCAATCCATGAATTGACACTTGCAAGTTGTCTTCTGACCTCCACAGGCTTACTATGACATACACATGCCCATACACACACACACACACACACAATTAAAAAAAATTAACAAACTCTGACCACTTAATGAAATTATTTTAAAGAGTTGACACTGTGGCCTGGAGTAGGGGCACATGCCTTTAGTCCCAGCATTTGGGAGGCAGAGGCAGATGAATCTCTGAGTCTGAGGCCAACTTGGGCTACACAGCAAGTTCCATGATAGCCAGGGCTACACAGAGAAAACCTGCCTCAAAAAAATCAAAGATAAAGAAAGAAAAATTGGATACTGTAAAACAGATGGAATACTAGATATATAATATAGAATCCTAAGCCTTAATAGGACTCGGTGTGATTAGCATACTCAGGGACTTAAAGTCAATCTCCAGCATCAAAATAAACAAAATTTAAAATTTTGATTTTTGAGATCTTGCTTTCACATACAAGGTCTAAATTTTTTATCAGTACACTACAAATCACTTCTGCCTATCCTTCACCCTCCCTCTAAACCCAATACAAAAGCAATCCTAATCCACTTCATATTTAGTGAATATAACCACAGTGTTGCTATTCCCCTCATTCTAAAATGGAAAATTATACCAATTCTAGATTTTTTATAATTCTGATAACACAATAGAAGCTCAGAAAAATTAAATCAGAATTTTCCAACCTAATAAAACTTTCACAGGCAAATCAACTGTATAAAACGTGGTAAGTCAGCTTATGGACTAAATACTGTGTAATTTGAAGTAGTAATACACATACTATAAGTTCCATCAATGTCAAACCAGTTACAAGAAAATAAATTTAGCTTATTTTAAACAATGAAATATTTAACCTAAAAAATGCAAAATGAATAATAAAAATCTGGAGATAAGGTTCAAGCTGCAGATCAGAAAAGCAAAGCAGCCAAGCCACTAGAGAGCTCTTATCTCCTTGAAATCTTCAGACTGAAAGAGAGCGAGTTCCTGTCTAACCCCACTTTATAGTCCTCTCTAGTGCTGGGATTAGAGGCATGCATCACCACCACCCAGCAATTATGACTAAGTAGTGTGACTGCTGGGATAAAAGGTGTGTGCCACCACTACCTGGCTTATATGGCTGACTAGTATAGCTGTTTAGTGTTCTCATCTTCAGGCAAGCTTTGTTTATTAAAATACAAATGAAATATCACTACATTTCCCTTTTTGTCTAAAAAATAAGGCTATAACTAATATAAGAAAACTATATACAATATATACAGGCAATAAATATATCAACAATGTCTATTCCATTTGCATTTGACATATTCAGAGAAAATACTCCCTATCTATCCTATCTTGGTGAGTCCAAAGTTTTGTACCTAATTTACTTCCTATTATAAATTGCTTTCTGCATCTGGTAAACAAGGAAAACTATAACTCTCTAGTCTTCAACTCCCTCAGAGACTCAAGAAGGAAATAATATTAACTGAGTAAGCAGGAAGTACAAACAAGTGACTTCCAAAAAATGTGAGAAATGAGAGAAAACATCTGACTGCATAGACAGTCACCCAAAGTTCCTCTGTAACATTGGGGCATTCATCTTTGGCCTACAGGCCTAGCATATCCAACAGCCTTTTCTGTGAAAGCAGGATATTCTGAAAAGCTGTCCCTCCTTGTCTTGTCCATGTTTTCTTTTGTGTCCTGCTTGTCCATTTAGGGCAGCATGATGTCAGCAATTGAAACAAGGGCATTTTCTTGCCCAGTGGTGTGCTTTTGCACATGTGGAGTTTCTTCAGTGTTCATTATCTACTCTGAAGTAAATTGGTGCTGCCAGGAGCAGACATGTCTTATTGTCATAAAAAAAGAAAAAGAAAGAAAAAGAAACCTATATTATTAAAATATCTTAAATCCCATATTCTGGAGATCTCTGAAATGTTTGAATATGACCTGTCTATCTAAAATATATCTTTGTTTGACCTTGAAAACATACCTAATGTGACTATAAGTTCAATTATAATAGGTAATTAACTACTAACCTGTATTTCTTTATTATCTTAAACAGTATAATAAAAAATTTCAAGGACAAGAAATTTGTATTACATTGTTAAATGAGTTGTATAGGTACAATACATTGAACAAGAGTAGAAAGGTATGTATAATACGTTCTAATAAAATTAATCTTAATATATAGAATTTGTATACAATATACAAAAATCTAATCAAATATAACATATTAAAAACTAGTAGTTACTTTTCTAAAGTAGATTCAGTAATTGATACAGAATGTGTCAAATGGGGGAACACAAGTCAAATTATCCCAAGCTAACTCTGAATAGAGTATTATAAGGTTTTACTTTATTAAAGGAGATCTCACAAATTACAGTGAGGAAATAGGGATGGGGTTTGACAGCCAGGTAAAGCTCACAAGAAGAACAGAGAGACCTGTGCAAAACTGTGGCTTTTTGGTACTCTAAGTCATACCCCAACCTAGTCTAGCCTCTTAAAAGCCATTGGCTGAAAGAGGTTCCCTAACACCTCCCCATTTTGTCTAAATAAGAGCATTCCAAACCCAATATAATACATATACATAAGCATATACACTAAGAACAGCTATCAAGTATAAAAATTAGAATTACAACCAGCATAAACAATATTAAGCAAGGAGCATATGCTAAATGTTTTAATAATCATTTTATCCTAAGGAGTCTAAGTCTTGTATTGGAAATTGCTTGGCTAGATCATAAGATGAAGGTAACTACAACTATCGAATCTTCAACCCCATCAAAGGCCTGAGAAGAGAGATAATATTACTTGAGTAGGCAGGAAGTACAATCAAGCAGCTTCCAAAATGTGCAGTAGATGACAGAGACAACTGGCTACCTGAGTAATCACCCAGAGTCTCATTTCCAGAGTCTCATTTGCAAGGTTGTAGCAACCAATTTTGACTAAGGCCTAGAATAACTGACAGACCATTTTCAGAGGCAGGGAAAATTTACAAAACCATATAACCCTGTCTTTGCAAGGTTTCCCAGTCATTTTGCTTTTATCTTGCTTGTCCTGTCCGGACACCATGCACTCACTCTGTCAGTGGTCAAAGCATGTGCAGTTCCTTGCCCAAAGGCCAGTTGTGCCAACATGAAAACAAACTCCAAGTAGAGTGTCTTAGGTGCTCAACATTGTCTCGGGAATAGATTAGTGCTGCCAGGAGCATCGTGTCTCAAGTCAATAGAACCCTAAGTTATTTAAATGTCATATTCTACAGTTATTTGAAGTGGTTGAAGATTACCTATCTATGCAGAATACAATTTCTATGTATCTGAAGAACCTAATTAGTCTGACTGTAAGTATGACAAACATGAATAACTATTGACTATAATACTTGATACCTTTATAATTTAAAGACTAAGACTTTGTATCAGAATATTAAACAATCTTTGAACAGCTATGCGGTGAATGAGGACAATGACCTCAAAGTGTAAACAATGTGTAAGTATCTTGATCAGAGGTAGAAATATATAATGCAATATGATAAATATATCTTAAAATTGTATCACTATACAAAATATCTTAAATAGATGTAGAATCATGCATGCATACGATATGAAAAATAATTGTGCACTGGTATATAAATATTATAAACAGAAATAGGTGCATATTCATATTCAATATGACAAATATAATTTGAACTTGTATCAATATATAAGAATCTATACCAATGTAAATTGTCCATAAATAACAGCTCACAAGTATTTACTCTATTACTTATTTTTATTATTATTAGTGTGAGTAAGTTCACACTAATCTACCTATCATCCCATTCAGTACCCCCCTCTTTTTTCAAGGAGATCTCTGGGACTACATAATTTCCATCCCAACCCCCAACCCTATACAAATAATAACCCCTAAATGATGTCCCTAACCCTGAGGACAAACTTTGTTGGGAAAGGGGACATTGTCTTCTAGAATTCCTTCCACCTGTCGTGGGGGTGATGTTCTTTCTATGGGATTCTGTAAAAGTAAAATGATGCTTAAATTTCAAGATTACTATCTGGTCTCTGAGTAGTCAATAGGTTTTATTTTTTTTTAAAGTTCTTATTTGGCCAGAACATTGTAAGAAGGTGCACCGTCTCACCTAACTAATTTGGAACCATCTTGAGCAGCTCATACCCCAAACCAGTCTTATAGCAGCACTATCAGCATCATGACATTATATCAACCAGGTAGAGTCATTGTTGTGAGGCCCCATCAACTTCCTAGAAATTTCAAAGTTTATTGCAAGAAAATATACTGTTCATTGGGGAAGAGTTAAACATTCATACAGACATATATTCAATGAAAGATGTGATATAGACAAAATAGGCATGAAGAAAAGTAATTTTTTTCTAAAGTCTTTTGTCTTTCTGTCCTGGTATGGCTCCTGACATGAGACAGAAACTCTGAATTTTTCTTTTAACAGCATGCTTAGATTTAGAGACAGATAGCCATTGTCCAACTCCAAAACCAGCTTTGATTTTTAAGTGATTTTATAACTCTATATGAAATATATGTATATATATATATTATTCATATATATATATATATATATATATATATATGAATGATGAATTTTTATCCTCAGATGACCTGGCCTCATAAGTCATATTACTCTTTACTTAGTGATCCTTTCTGGATAGTAATTTTTTTCTCTTTAGGCATCCAAATATCCAAAGTCTCTTGACTTTTTGAAGATGAGTATTTTTCTGTAAAGACAAAAACAGAACCCTGCCCCAACCTTTATGAGGTTTCCTTACCACCTGTATGATTGTCACCTCTTTGGATGAGCTGTCGTTTCTCTTTCTCAAGAGATTTTTCTTTTTAAAACCGAATCTTTATTAATTTTTGTGGTATCCATAGATTTCTTCTCCTGTGGAAACAAGCAAAACCCCTTCCCCAATACAGCACATCTCCTGGTTTCCATTGTGAGGTCAACACATCCTTGAAATACACGACTGATTTAATTCAGAAGTCTTTTCTATTATCCAATGTCTCTCTGCTGCCACTATTTCTTTCTCATTAGCATTAAGAAAATTCAAAGTTAATAAAGCATTATGCAATCTATTTCTGGGGGTGTTCCCATCCCTTTCTGTTTGTTTAGCATATCCTTTATAGTTTGATTTGAACTTTCTATAAATGCCTGACCTGTACAATTGCTTGGTATACCTGTAATATGCCTTATATTATATGTAATAAGCAAAAAGTAAACTGTTTCATTTTCTTAGACACATATGCTGAACCATTGTCTCTATTTGTGCAGGTATACCTGTGATGGCCATAACTTCTAATAAATGTGTAATTACTGAATCAGACTTTTCTGAGTGCAAGGTAGTTGCACACTGAAAGCCTGAATAAGTATTAATGGAGTGGTGTACATATTTTAATTTTCCAAATTCTAGAAAGTGGAACACATCTGCCAGATTTTATTCCTTTGTGTACCCTTTGGGTTAGTACCTGCAGGTAACAGTGTTTGGTTATAGAAAGAACAAGTAACAAACTAAGAGCAGTTATTGATTATGGAGGTTTCTGTCCTGCCTGGTTTCTGTCCTCCCACCAGGTCCCACAGCTGTTCAGCCTGCCCCCCAAAATCACAGAGGTCTACATAAGTTATAAACTGATTAGCCCATTAGCTCAAGCTTATTATTAAGTCTTGGATGTTCTTGTTTTTTTTTTTTGAAGGGGGGAGTGGTGCGGGACAATTGTCTATATTCTGTCAATCATGTTTTAAATAAACACTGATTGGCCAGTAGCCAGGCAGGACGTATAGGTGGGGTGACAACCAGACAGGAAGTAAAGGTGGAGCAAGGAAAACAGGAGAATTCTGGGAAGAGGGGAATTCCCTTGATAGTCCTGTCCAGACACTGAAGAAGCAGGATGTGACCAGCCCCACTGAAAAAGATACTGAGCCATGTGGCTAACATAGATAAGAATAGTGAGCTAATATAAGTTATAAGAGTTAACTAGAAGCCTGAGCTAATGGGCCAATCAGTTTATAACTTATGGAGACTTCTGTGTGATTTTCTTTGGGACTTACCGGCTGTGGGAAATGGACAGGATAGAAACCCCAACAAGCAGGCTCTCATGTTACAGAATGGCACCCATGTGGACAACTGTATCCACATAAAACCTGGGAGAACTTGGGAAGTAATTCTAGACAGAAAGGAATAGGGTAAAGCATGGCTTCTTGGTAGCAGCAATTTCTCAGGTCTGCTCTGCTTGCTAGAGGCAAGCACTCTCATTTAAGAGAGGTTTCCTGACTCAGCTTTAGTTGTAAAACCTTGCAGCTCTTTTAAGAGTCCCTGCCACAAAACACTTAAATGGTGTTGATGAAAAGCTGACTGCATGCTTTTTCATTTTCAGCAATGCTGTCTTAAAATGCCAGCTTTCTGGGCCATTCTGCCAGTGCAAACTCTGACTCTTTCAGGCAGGCGGTCTGACTACAGAGCATTTGAGTGTGGTTTGTGAGCACACTGCTGCAGCTTGAGAACTTTGAACCGCTGTAGAAACATGGCTCTTGCTGGTACTTCTGCCATGAGGCTGAAATGCTAAGGAATGGGTTGGATCTAGCTGTCAAAGCCATGGCTTTAATCCTACCCATATTGCTTAGTAAATTAAAGACTCATGTGGTCATAAAAAGAGAAAGATATATAGTAAAGATAGATTCAAAGATGAAGAAAACCTCTAACTGGTTTACTGTGTGTTTAAAAATATATGCAGGCTTGGGAGAAAAAAGAAAAAGGTTAAAGTCCTTAAAATAAAAAAAGGGAAGAGAGTAGTTGGGTGTGGTAGTACACACCTTTAATCCCAATGCCTAGGAGGCAGAGGCAGATAGATATCTGTGAGTTCAAGGTGTGGTAGCACATACCTTTAATCCCAGCACTGGGGAGGCAGAGATAGGCAGATCTCTGTGAGTTCAAGGACAGCCTGGTCTATAGAGTGAGTTTCAGGACTAAGATACACAGAAACCCTGTCTCAAAAAGCCAAAAATTGAAAATAAAAGAAATGGAGTTTAAAATAAAGCCACATAAAGATGGAAAACACACAGAGAATCTGGATACTGTATGTTCTTATGCTCTCTTTGAATTGTTTGAATGCTGAGGAAGGAGCAACAGCTACTAAAAGATATTTGTTTATAAATGTGGCTGAACTAATACAAGATAGGTATTTTGAAAATACCTTGACTTCAAATTTGAAGCCAAAAGGTATGTTACTTTGGAGAAGAGATTTTGCTTTTGTTTCCATAGATCATGAGATGTTGTGGATTCATTCTGAGATAAGAAAAATCAGGTTTGATCAAGGAAGACCACCTGAGAAATATCCGGTAGGAACAGATGGCATGGATGTCTGAGTTCTACATCTAGAACAGATTCAAGACTGCTGCCTAAGATGGTCAAGCCTCACAGGACACTCCAGTCAGGACTTGATCATAACTCTAAATTTTCTTTAGGTCTCCATAAGATTATCAGTGCCCCTGACCAGCAGAAAGTAGCCTGGAATACTATACCCACATTCCCCCCAAAAATGGACTATGGATATTTTCCTTTGTTTAAAAAAAAGAGGGGGAAGTGGTGTGGAACAATTCTGTATCTGTCAATTATGTTTTAAATAAACACTGATTGAGCAATAGCCAGGCAGGACATATAGGCAGGATAACCAGATAGAAAGTAGAGGCAAGGCAATGAGAACAGGAGTATTCTAGGAAGAAGGAAGCTCTTCCTGTAGTCCTGCCCAGGCAATGGAAGAAGCAAGATTGACCTACCCCGCTGATAAATTTACCGAGCCATGTAGCTAACATAGATAAGAATAACGGGTTAATATAAGTTATAGGAGTTAATAAGAAGCCTGAGCTAATGGGCCAACCAGTTTATAACTTATGGAGATGTCTGTGTGATTTTCTTTGGAAATAATGGCTGGGGGAACTGGACAGGACAGAATCCCCAACAAGCAGGCCCTCGTGGTCCAAGTTATTAAGGACAATCAAAGAGATTTCAAGAGTTGGTGGTCAGAATAAGAAGGAAGCCCAAAGCTTTTTGTCAGTCATGAGTCGAGAACTGTGTGTACCATGCTGGAAGAAGAAACACCATAGGGATTGCTGGCTGGAAAAGCAGCTGGTGGGGAATGTCAGGTTCTTTAGCAGAGGCAGATGGGCCACGAACAAGCAAGAAAACAGTCCCAGGCTGGCAAACTGAGAGGTTCCTAGTAAGTGTGGACTTGTTCCCACATGGGGTGCCAGATGATGCAGAATGTGTCAAATAGGGGGAATGCAAGTCAAATAACCCCAAACTAACTTGGAATAGAGTATTTTAAGGTTTTTCTTTATTAAAAGGGAACTCAGGGATCACAGAGAGAAAATAGGGATGGGGTCTGACATTCAGGTGTGGCTTGTGAGGAGAAGAGAGAGACCTGAGTGGTACTGCAGCTTTTTGGTACCCTAAGTCACACCCCAATCTGGTCTAGCCTCTTAAAGGCCATTGGCTGAAGTAGGCTCACCATTAAATAGTTTACCTTTTTATCTGATCATATATATATATATATATATATATATATATATATATATATATATATCTCCTCCCTTCTTTCTTTTCAGAGCAGATTTAATAATCTGCCCTTTTATCCTATCATATCTATATCCTCCTTTTTTCTTTTAAGAAGAATCTTGAATCCAATTTCCTTTGTTGTAGTGAGGAGGCAGGCAGGCCTGCTTTTCATCCAGCTCGGCTCCTACACGGCAGTTTACGCCCCAAAATAATAACACACAAATTATATTCTTTTAAACACTGCCTGGCCCATTAGTTTCAGCCTATTAGCTAATTCTCACATCTTGCTTTAACCCATATTTAGTAATGCATGTAGCACCACAAAGTGGTGGCTTACTGGGAAAGATTCAGCATGTCTGACCTGGTGGCTGGCTTCATGGCGACTGTCTCAGAGAGGAGAGGCATGGCGTTTTGCTAACTTCCCTTCTTCCCAGCATTCTGTTCTGTCTACTCCACCTATCTGAATCCTGACCTATCAAAAAGCCAAGGCAGTTTCTTTATTAACCAATGAGAGTCCTCCATCATTTCCCCCTTTTCTGTTTAAACAAAAAAAGGCTTTAACTTTAACATAGTAAAATTTCATATAACAAAACAGTTATCAAGCAAGAATTACAGTTACAATATTTATATCTATTTTATCTTTTATCATAACTAAGGAAAACAACTATATCTATCCATTCTTCAACTCCATCAAAGACTCCAGAAGGATATAATATTACCTAAGTAAACAAGAAATAAGCAACTTCCAAACTCTAGAAATGACAGCGACATCTCGCTGCCTGGACAGTCACCCAAAGTTCCTTTGTACTGTTGGGGCATCCATCTTCAGCCTTCAGGCCTATAGTAACCAGCAGACTTTTCCATGAAGCAGGAAATTTCAAAGACAGTTCAGTCACTATCTGCTGTGTCCTGCAAAATGTCTTGCAGACTCTTTCATGAATCAGAAACCCCAAAAGACCATCTCACCTTTAGGCAAGTTCAGCAGTGCTCTCTGCGGGTTCTTTGTGTCCAGTTTATGCATTAGTCCAGGCAAGAGCACTTTCTTGCCCAAATGGCTATCAAAGTCCATAAGGAGCCTCTTCCATGCCCATCTTCCTCTTGAAGTAGTTGGTGCTGCCAGGAGCAGATGTGTCTCATTGTCATGAAAAGTCCTAAGTTATTAAAACATTTAAATGCCATATTCTATACTCTTGGAAAGATATTAGGAATGCTTATCTAACTAAAATATATCTATATATATCTAGAAAATCTAACATGACTACAAGCTTGGCTATTACAGATGATTATTCATTAACAACCTATATTTCCTAATTATACATTACATTTTTAAAATGAACTACACAATCACAATAGCTTAATGAAGATCAGAAATATATATAACAAAATTGACCTTAAATTTAAATCACTAAAGCAAAATCCATATCAATGCAAATTATTCATATCTATATCATATCCCCCTTTAAATGTGAAAGAACATTTATAGACAATATCTGGGAATATGGACATAGTTATTTCTCTCCAAACTGCTTCATGCTGAATGGGGGCGCTGTTAATCAGATCTTTCATGGTGTAACCTGTGTGCTAGATTCATCTCAGTCGGCAGTTGAGCAAAGTAATTTCTTGAGGGTGTTCACAGCAACCTTTCAGGAGGATGTGGTCTATCATACCATATTGGATAGAAGCAATCCACAGGGTCTCATCCTCTGTGAAAACAAAAGGACTTTTCGAAGGCATCATAACCTTAGATCCAAATTTTGAAGTCAAGGTATTTTCAAGGTATCTATCTTGGATTAGTTCAGCAGCATTTATAAACAAATATCTTTTAGCAGCTGTTGCTCCTACCTCAGCATTCAAACAATTCAAAGAGAGCATAATAGCATACAGTATCAAGATTCTCTGTGTATTTTCCATCTTTGTACGGCTTTATTTTAACCTCTATTTTGTTTATTTTTACTTTTATTTTTTGAGACAGGTTCTCTCCATATCTTTGTCCTGGAATAACTCTGTAGACCAGGCTGTCCTTGAACTCTCAGAGATCCATCTGTCTCTGCCTCCAAGGCATTGTGATTAAAGGTGTGTCCTGCCACACCTTGAAGTCACAGAGGTCAATCTACCTGTCTCTCAAGTGTTGGGATTAAAGATGTGTACTACCACACCCAACTACTGTTTTTCTTTCTTTCTTTCTTTCTTTCTTTCTTTCTTTCTTTCTTTCTTTCTTTCTTTTGTTTTTTACTTTAAGAACTTTAACTTTTAGCCTGCATATATTTCTAACACACTGTAAACCGTTAGAGGTTTTCTTTGTTTTTGAATCTCTCTTTACTGTTTATCTCTCTTTTTCTGATCACATGAGTCTTTAAGGAGAGGATTAAAGCCCTGGCTTTGATGGCTGGATCCAGCCCATTCCTTAGTTTTCCAGCCTCGTTTAGGAGCTATTTTTATTGCCACAACTCTATGGCATTTCAAGGTCCCTGCCAGCAAGCAAGCTGCAGCATTCTGCTTACAGACCACACTCAGTCAAACTGCTTCTCTGAAAGAGTCAGAGTTTGCCCTGGCAGTACAGAACAGAATGCCAGCATTTTAAAACAGTGCAACTTTTTTCCTGCTACGGCTGAAAACATACAAGCATGCAGTCAGCTTTTATCAACAGCATTTAAGTGATTCGTGGCAGGACCTCTTAAGAGAGCTGCAGGGTTTTGCAGCTAAGGCTAAGTCAGGAAGCCTCTCTTAGATGAGAGCACTTGCTTGCCTCTAGCAAGCAGAGTCAGACCTGAGAAAATGCTGCTACCATGAAAACATGTTTTACTCTATTCTTTCCCAAACTTTCTTAAGCTTTCTGTGGATTCAGTTATCCACATCTGGGCGCCATTTGTAGTGTGGGGATGAGCAGGCCTGTTTTTCATCCTGCTCAGCTCCCGCATGGCTAGCTTACACCCTGAAATAACAACACACAAATTATATTCTTTTAAACACTGCTTGGCCCATTAGTTTCAGCCTCTTATTAGCTAATTCTCACATCTTGCTTTAACCCATATTTAGTAATGCAAGTAGTGCCACAAGGTGGTGGCTTACTAGGAAAGATTCAGCATGTTTGACCTGGTTGCTGGCTTCATGGTGACTGTCTCAGAGAGGAGAGGCATGGCATTTTGCTAACTTCCCTTCTTCCCAGCATTCTGTTCTGTCTACTCCACCTATCTAAATCCTGACCTATCAAAAAGCCAAGGCAGTTTCTTTATCAATGAGAGTCCTCCATCACTTTCTTTAGCTTTTTTCCTGACCATTACCAGTAACAACTTGTAACTGCTCCTGCTAAACAATGACAAATATCCATAACCCATTAAATGACCAACCCTCGCTCCACCTCTTGGGAATGTGGGCTTTCTATTCTTAAATTTACTTCATGTTGTCTGGAAGGGCAATGTTATCTTTAGTGGATCCTGAAAAGAAAAATTTGGGTTACAAAGAAAACATATATAGATCCTCCTGGAAATTGGAAGCAGACAAGACCACCAGGCAAAAATTGGGAGCATGGGGGTGGGGGTGGGGTTGGGGGAAGGGAAGAGGGGGAGAGAGAGGGAGAAGGGGAGGATTAAGGAGAACATGGGGGAGTGGGATGATTGAGATGGAGGAAGGGCAGATATGGGAGCAGGGAAGAAGATATCTTAATTAAGGGAGCCATTTTAGGGTTGGCAAGATACTTGTCTCTAGATGGGTTCCCAGATGTTTAAGGGGATGTCCCTAGCTAGGTCCTTGGGCAGTAGAGGAGAAGGTGCCTGAACTGGCCTTGTCCCATAGCCACACTGACGAATATCTTGAATATCACCATAGAACCTTCATCCAGTGATGGATGGAGATAGAGACAGAGACCCACATTAGAGCAATGGACTGAGCTCCCAAGGTCCAGTTGAAGAGCAGAAAGAGGGAGAAGATGAGTAAGGAAGTCAGGACCATGAGGGGTTGGTCCACCCACTGAGACAGTGTGACTGATCTAAGGGGAGCTCACCAAGGCCAACTGGACTGGGACTGAATGAGCATGTGATCAAACTGGACTCTCTGAATGTGGCTGGCAATGGGAGCTGACTGAGAAGCCAATGGTAATGGCACTGGGATTTGATTCTACTGCATGTAGTGGCTTTTTGGTATTCTAGTCTGTTTGGATGCACACCTTCCTAGACCTGGATGGAGTTGGGGGAGGCTTGGACTTCCCACAGGGCAGGGTACCCTGCCTTCTCTTAGGACTGGAGGGGGAGGGGGAGTGGAGGAGTGGGAGGGAAATGGGAAGAGGGGAGGAGGTGGAATTTTGAATGGTATTATTTATAAAGCAAAAAAAGAAAAAAAAAAGAAAAGAAAAAAGAAAAATTTGTGCTAATCATCAAGTCCTAGGAGAGGTAGCTGTATCAGTTGTCCAGTCTCTGCATAATGTGAAAGTTCAGGGTTTGTCTCAAGTCTTGGCTAGAATAGTCAGTTGGCTGGATCATCTCAGCTAGCCACCTCAAAATTAATCTAAGCAGTTTGTAGTCTAAAAGCCGATCTTTAGGTGGTGTTTTTCAGCTTAGTGGTGTTATCATAGTCCTGGAAAAATTGTCCTTGTGGGGCCCTATCCTCCTTATGGAGACTTCAAAGGTCGCTGTTAGGCATGTTCATGGTTCACTGCAGAAAACTGATAGAGACTCAGACTCGAAATCATATACAGGAAGGTAGATGAAACCTTTTTCTAGAATTCGTACTCTACATGACCATATCATGACAAAAAGTTTAGAATATATATGTATATATATGTATATATATGTATATATATGTATATATATGTATATATATTGCTCTTATAAAATTTATACCTTAAGAAAAGCTGTTAAAGAGTCAATAGAAAACCAAAGGATTATGAGATTTGGGGCAATAAAATAGTCCTTAAATATTTGCTTTTCTTCTGTTCCATAACAGGTGGCTCTTCTAACATGAGACAGAGATTTTGGATTTCACTTTAATAAATATGCTTGGGTGTAGAGAAGGAGAGAGCCACACTTCAACTCTAAAGCCAACTTTGACGTTTCCTTTCTTTTTTTTTCTTTTTAAAACAAACTTATTTTACATATCAATCCCAGTTCCTTTCTCTCCTGTCTTCCCACTTGTCCCAACTTCTCCCCACCCTATCCACCATCCACTCCTCAGAGAGAGTGAGGCCTCTCATGGAGAGTACACAAAGTCTGTCATATCACTTGAGGCAGGACCAAGGTCCTCCACCCTATCTATATCTAGGCTGGGGAATCTGCATAAAACCAACCTAGGCACTCTGAATGTGGGTGACGGCTTTGATTTTTAATTGGACTGGGACCACAAAAAGACCATTTACATTATATGTCTGTAGAGAATAGCAGAAACAAATATTTGGAAAGATTATAAAATTTTATTCTGTTGGAAATGTGATATACCAATAGGCCAATTTATTCTTTTTCTTGAAACTTTTTTTCTGGATGGTTTGTCCTTTTTCTTCAGATGTCTTATTTGTAGTCTTCAGATTCCTTAGCTGGATACCTTTATTCTCCTGAAAAGAAAGAGGCATATGGAACTCATCCACGTTAACTACTGGCTTTCTGAGGTATTTCCTCCGGGCAGATATTTCTGCAGTTGTCCTGGTTCTAGTTTGCTGTCTATTGACAATAAAACACAAAACAAAAGCAACTTAGGGAGTGTCTCAGCCTTTCTATTGCTATGATAAAACACTGTGATTAAAAGCAACTTTGGGGAGAAGGCGCTTATTTCAGCTTACAATTTTCCAGTCACTCTCCCTCACTAACAGAAGTCAGAGTAGGACTTGATGCAGAAAACTGGAGGCTGCTGGCCAGCTTGCTCCCTCTGACTAGCTCAACCTGCTTTTTTTGTTTTTGTTTTTGTTTTTTGAGACAGGGTTTCTCTGAAGCTTTAGAGCCTGTCCTGGAGCTAGCTCAACCTGCTTTCTTATGCAACCCTGGATCACCTAGCCAGGGGAAGCCCACAGCCCACAGCCCACAGTGGGCTGGGCCTTCCCACAGCCCTTTTCCAACCCTAATTTTGGGGAGATTCTCTTTTGGCAATCTATATCTGATCAAATAAAAAGGCATTTTTTAGTTTTATAGGTTAATTTAGATTAAATGGCCATGATGCTTAATGAATTATCATCTCTTCTAATTCAGAGGAATTTCTTGTTCAAATTGAATATCAATTTTGATAGTATCCATTGCTTTTTTTCTCCTGTGGGAAAAAAGGCAAAACCCCTTTCCCAACTTAATACATGTCCATGTTTCCCTTCTGAGGTCAGTACATCTTTAAAGTATATTAGCTGATTCAATTCTGTAGTTTTTTATACTATTCAATGTCTCTCCACAGCTGATGTTACTTTCTCATTAGCATTTAGAAAACTCAAGTTAATAAAGCACTATGCAGTCTACTTCTAGGGGGTCTTTATCATCCCTTTGTATTTATTTAACATATCCTTTAAAGTTCCATTTGATCTTTCTATAACTATCTGGCCTGTAGGATTGTGTGGTATGCCTATAATATGTTTTATACTATAATAAGATAAAAACTGTTTCACTTTCTTAGAGACATATGCTGGAGCATTGTCTGTCTTTATTTGTAAAGGTATACCCAGGATGTCCATAACTTCTAGCAAATGTGTGATTACCGAAGCACCCTTTTCTGAACTCAAAACATTTGCCCATTGAAAGCCTGAATAAATTTCAATGATGTGTACTTATTTTAGTTTTCCAAATTCTACAAAATTGAACATAGTCATTTGCCAGATTTTATTCCTTTGAGTGCCCTTTGGGTTACTTCCTGCAGATAGTGGTGTTTGGCTGTATAATAAAACCCAAATAGAACATTTTCTTATAATTTCGTTGGCTTGTTGCCATGTGATGGAAACTTTTTTTTTAGCCTGTGCTATTGATGTGATTTTTTTAAACAAAATTCTTAGGCCTTCAGCACATCTCCATCAAATAATTGATTGATTTTTGCATTACCTTGTGCTAGAGGACCTGGCAGATCCATATAGGATTGGGTGTGTATTATTTATGTGGGGTGATTCCTATTTCTGATTGTATCTGGTAATTGAATAAATAATAAAGTCAATTCTGTATCATCTGGTATAAGTTCAGCAGTTTTAATGTGCAAAATATCTTTTTCTGCATATTGTGAATCTGTAACTATGTTGAAAGGTTCTTTAAAATCCCTTAGTACCATGAGAGTACCATATAATTCTGACTTTTGTACAAAATCATAAAGGCTTTGATCCACTTTGCTTGAATTTTCTGATTTGTAGCTTGCCTTTTCTGATTTACTTGTACTAGTCTAGAATGTGCAGGTTCCATTTATTGAAGTGTCCCATATAATGCAAGGAAGAATCCAATTAATTCTTTTTATAAGTTGAATTCTCTTGCTTTTGGGGTAGTTGTTGTTAACCTCTCCCCCAAAATAATTACTACTAGTTCTTTGCCAGGGTTCACTTTCTTCCCATAATTTGACAATTTCATCATTATTAAAAGTACTATCATTTCTGCTGGTCTGTTCATGCTAATTGATAAAGTCTCAATTTTCCTTTTAGAATTAACTCAGAGACACTTTCCATATAAGTCTTTAGAACTAGGTTTATGTGTTAAAAAGATCCATTCTAAGATAATATCTTTCTTTCTTTGTAGGGGAATGTTAGGGATAGGTAGTATGACCAAAATGCAGTTAATATTTGGATCCACATGATCTACATATGCCTTCTGTAATTTCTCTTTAATCAAAGCCAATTCTCTCTCAGCTTCAGCTGGTAATGACTTGGAAATATTTAAGTTCTTGTCATATCTAAGGTTTGGTTTATATGAATCAGTTCATCAGTTCCTATTCTGATAGTGCATTGTAGATTGGAAATGTCTCCTAGTATCTTTAGAAGTCATTAAGAGTCTATAGTCGATCCCTCTTAATTTGTACCTTTTGGAGTCTATTTTTATAAGCCTATTTTATAACCTAAATAATTAGTAGAATATCCTCTTTATATACTTTTGGGAGCAATTTGTAATCCCCAACAAGGCAAAATTTTCTTTACTTCTTCAAACATTCTTTCTAAAGTATCTACATTTGAATCAGATAGTAAAATGTCATTTGTGTAATAGTAAACTATAGTCAGGAAATTGTTTATTATCATTTCTACTGGCTGATTTACAAAATATTGGCACAGGGTGGGGCTATTTAACATTACCTGTGGGAGAATCTTCCATTGATATCTTTTATCAGGCTAAGAATTTTTATAAGTAGTCACTGTGAAGGCAATTTTTTTTTCTGTCTTTTTCTTGTAAAGGTGTAAAGAAACAATCTTTTAAATCAATAACTATAAGACACCATCCTGTAGGCAATAGAGAAGGCAAAGGAATGCCAGAGTGTAGTGAACTCGTTGGTTGAATCACCTTATTAACAGCTCTTAGATCTGTTACCATTCTCTATTGTCCAGATTTCTTTTTAACAACAAATACAGGAGAATTCCAAGGGTTGGTTGATTCTTCAATATGCTGAGCATCTAGTTGCTTCTGTACCAGCTGTTTTAAAGCCTGCAGTTACTCTGTTGTTAAGGGATATTGTTTAACCCATACAGGTTTTTCTGTCAACTATTTTAAAAGTAGGGCTGTTGGTGCCTTTGAAATATCAGCAGCTGTTGTGTCCTGTTCTTGTACAACCTGAAAGGTCAGTGACTGTTCTTTATAATATCTTATAATATTTTCCCCAGAAACATATGTTAATTTATGGTTTGTTTCTAAGTTTGGAGGAATGTAAATCTGAATATTCCATGACTGTAACAAATCACATGCCATGCCCACAAATTCATTGCTATGTTAGCCACATATGGTTTTAATATTCCTCTCTGTCCTTCTGGCCTTGTACATTTCATGCTCTGCTTTACCTGAGATAAAGTTCAGATCCCTAAAAACTGAACATTTATGTCTTGAAGAGGCTAATTTGGATGCCAAGATTCTGATAAAATTATTGTTACATTCACACCTGTGTCTACCAGACCTTCGATGACATCACTTATTCATTTTTAATTTTGGTCTTTATTCATTTATAGAAGTTTGCCAAAATACTCATTTTATGGTTTCTCCTGAGTTTTTTGTTCTCTTCTATAGTTGTTCTGTTATCCAAGATAGTGTGGTATCTTACAGTAGACATTAGGTTCTTTAATTGCTCTGGGGAAGGAGTTTCCTCTATGTTGGCAGAAAATAACTGAACTGGATTTTGCATAGGGGCCTTTGAGAGGTCCCTCACAGAGTTTCCTGATAGCAAAGGATTACCTTGAATAGTCTTTGTTGACCTACATTCATTAGTCCAATGCCTGCCTTTGCTACACCTTCCACATGATTCAGAAGGGATGGGCTTTCTGAATGGATTATTCTAAAAATACATTGTATCTAGGAATGTCCTGTCTACAATCCCTTTTAAGGTGACCTTATTTGCCACAGTTATAATTTTTTGACATTTCAATTTTTCCTCAAACCTCTGTAAATGGCCTCTCCTATCTATGCATCATCATGGACATGAGATTCAACATTAACTATATCTCAAATCCATTCCTCCAAAGGTTCTGATCTTCCCTTTAATGACCTAATTTCCTTTTACATAGAAATTGGCATTTTCAAAAGCCACAGATTCAATTACTATTTGTCTAACTTCTGAATTTGGTATCATTCTATTTACTATAGAAGTCAATCTTTGTAAGAAATCCATAAAGGCTTCCTTTTGGCCCTGTATAACTTTATTAAATGACTTGATTTTCTTTCTTATTTCTACAATTCTGTCCTGAAGTTCTATGTATCATAAATCCAGGGTATCATCATCATATACAGCTTGCCTTTCTATAATAGTATAATCTCCTCCTTCAAGAATTTGATCTTAGGAGATTTTCCTACCTCTATCTTTACTCTATTGTTTAATAATTTTAGCCACATTTCTGAACCAGGTATTCCACTGTAATTGTGGACCTGGCTCTAAAACACCTTTAACCAATTCTATTCAGTCATTAGGAATAATTCTATTACAAACTGACCATAAGTTTAACATTTGCTTTCACAAAAGGTGAACACACGCCATATGAGACTACTGCTTCCTTGAATCTCCTTAAACCTAACATGGGCACAGGAATCCAGTTAGCTGTAAGAGAGCCTCTGTCATTTGGCAATTCCTGTAAGGCTACTGGATATATTAAGGTTGGTTGTTTGAAAACCTTAAGCTGTTACTCTTTATTCTTATAATACAGTACTGAAATTGGTTCTCCATTAAATTCCTCTGTTTGGATTTGAATAGCTGTTATCTGTTTTATTAGGTTTTTCTGAGGCCTGTATCTTAGGACTCAGATTAACCCACTTTTTACTGACAAGACAAAAATTATTAAGCTGATAATGTTTACAATTGACATTACTTAAATTCCATCTAAATTAGATATCCTCTCATTTAATCCTTCTATTTTCAAACTGTCAAAATATTATCATACAGAGACCCAAATCCCTCCATTATAATGGTTTTCTTTATATTTTAATGTGAGAAAAACCCTCCTTTAAGAATTCCCAATTGTCGCCCCTTTGGTCTGGGCTGCGACCCTGGGCTGCCTGGAATCCCTGATCCTGTGCCCTGACATTCCATCTGAACTGGTGAGTGAATGCGGACCCTTGGGGCAACCTGCCCTGGAAGAGAGCACAGACCCCCTACCCCCACTTCCCTCTGCAGGCTTGTGTAGGTTTCTCCCGTCCCTGTGTCTCCCAAGATTCCCTAGCATTCTCAGGAGTCCTGCTCCTGTTCTAAGGCCATCCACCCAGAGGAATCAGACTCTGGCCTCCAGGCAGTTCTGAGGATTCCTGCAAGGGAGTGCGGGCTTCTTCAGATTGTGACTCAAGGAATAGGTCCTACTCTGGCACTGGGGAGATCCAACCAGTTTCAGTCACAGCAAAGATTGGTCTAGGACACCAAACGCCTCCGGGCTCCTTTTGAAGGAAGAGATGGGCAGGCGCCAATGCAGGAGCTCCCCCAACAACATGAAAGGCAACATGACATCACCAAAAGCCAGACATCCCGAAACAACAAGAATTGAACACCCTACCCCAGAAGATATAGAAGAAATCGACCTTAAACAGTACTTTATGAAAATAATAGAGGACCTTAAACAGGAGGTAAAAAACTGCCATAAAGAAATGGAGATGACAAACAAAAAGGTAGACGAAATAAATAAATCTCTCAAAGATACCCAAGAAAAACAAGAAAAACAAGAAAAAGCAATCAAACAGGTAAGGGAAACAGTACAAGACCTGAAAAATGAAATGGAGGTATTGAAGAAAACACAATCTGAGGGATGACTGGAAATGGAAACTCTGAGTAAACGAACAGAAACTTCAGAGACAAGTATTTCCAACCGAATACAAGAGATGGAAGAAAGAATCTCGGACTCTGAAGATACTATAGAGGAAATAAACTCACAGATTAAAGAACTAAACAAATCTAACAAATTCTTAACACAAAACATTCAGGAAATCTGGGACACCATGAAAAGACCAAACCTAAGAATAATTGGGGTAGAAGAAGGAGAAGAATTACATCTCAAAGGCCCAGAAAACATATTCAACAAAATTATAGAAGAAAACTTCCCCAACCTAAAGAAGGATGTGCCTATGAAGGTACAAGAAGCCTACAAAACACCAAATAGACTGGATCAAAAGAAAGCATCCCCACGCCATATAATATTCAAAAGACAAAACATACAGAATAAAGAACAGATATTAAGAGCTGCAAAGGAAAAAGGTCAAATAACATATAAAGGGAAACCTATCAGAATTACACCTGATTTCTCAATGGAAACCATGAAAGCCAGAAGAGCTTGGATAGATGTGCTACAGACACTAAGGGAACATGGATGCAAGCCTAGACTATTATACCCAGCAAAGCTTGCATTCACCATTGATGGAGAAAACAAGATATTCCAGGACAAAAAGAGATTTAAACAATACGCAGCCACAAATCCAGCTTTGCAGAAAGTAATAGACGGAAAATCACAAACCAAGGAGTCCAACAATGCCCACAATAACTCAGGCATCTAGTGACCCTTCACCAGCACAACGAGAAGAAGGGAAACACACAAACTCTACTACAAAAAAAATGTCCGGATTCAACAACCACTGGTCATTAATATCACTTAATATCAATGGACTCAATTCACCTATAAAAGGGCACAGGCTAAGAGACTGGATATGAAAACAGAATCCAACATTTTGCTGTTTACAAGAAACACACCTCAACCACAAAGACAGACACCTACTCAGAGTAAAGGGTTGGGAAAAGGTTTATCAAGCAAATGGCCCTAAGAAACAAGCGGGTGTGGCCATACTAATTTCCAACAAAGTTGACTTCAAACTAAAATCAATCAGAAGAGATGGAAAGGGACACTTTATACTCATAACAGGAAAAATCCATCAGAATGAAGTCTCAATCCTGAATATCTATGCCCCTAATATAAAAGCTCCCACTTATGTAAAAGAAACACTTCTAGAACTCAAGGCAGCCATCAAACCACACACACTAATAGTTGGAGACTTCAACACTCCTCTCTCACCAATGGACAGGTCCTAACCTAACAGAATTAGAAACCTAACAGACAGAAACCTAACAGAGAATTGAAAGACTTAATGGAGGTAATGAACCAAATGGACTTAACAGACATCTATAGAACATTCCACCCAAATAGGAAAGAATATACCTTCTTCTCTGCGGCTCATGGAACCTTTTTGAAAATTGACCATATACTTGGTAACAAAGCAAACTTCCACAGTTACAAAAAAATATTAGTAACCACCTGTGTCTTATCGGATCACCATGGATTAAAATTAGAATTCAACAACAATGCTACCCCCAGAAAGCCCACAAACTCATGGAAACTGAACAGTCAACTACTGAACCACACCTGGGTCAAGGAAGAAATAAAGAAAGAAATTAAAGTCTTTCTTGAATTTAATGAAAACAAAGACACAACATACTCATACCTATGGGACACAATGAAGGCAGTGCTAAGAGGAAAGTTCATAGCACTAAGTGCCCACTTAAAGAAAACGGAGAAAGCACTCATTGGTGACTTAACAGCACACCTGAAAGCTCTGGAAAAAAAAGAAGCAGACTCACCTAGGAGAAGTAGAAGACTGGAAATAATCAAATTGAGGGCAGAAATCAACAAAATAGAAACACAGAAAACAATCCAAAGAATCAATGAAACAAGAAGCTGGTTCTTGGAGAAAATCAACAAGATTGACAAACCCTTAGCCAAACTAATCAAACGGCAGAGGGAGAACACGCAAATTAATAAGATCAGAAATGAAAAGGGGGACATAACCACAGACACAGAGGAAATTCAGAGAATCATTAGATCTTACTACAAAAGCCTGTATGCCACAAAATTGGAAAATGTAAAAGAAATGGACAGTTTTTTAGATAAATACCATATACCAAAGTTAAACCAGGACCAGGTAAATGCTCTAAATCGTCCTGTTAGTCGCGAAGAATTAGAAACTGTTATCAGAAACCTCCCTACCAAAAAGAGCCCAGGACCAGATGGTTTCAATGCGGAGTTCTACCAGAACTTCCAAGAAGACCTAATACCTATACTCCTTAAGGTATTTCATAATATAGAAACACAAGAGTCACTGCCAAATTCCTTCTATGAAGCTACAGTTACCCTGATACCTAAACCACACAAAGACTCAACCAAGAAAGAGAATTACAGGCCAATCTCACTCATGAACATTGATGCAAAAATTCTCAATAAAATACTGGCAAACAGAATCCAAGAACACATTAGAAAAATTATCCATTACGATCAAGTAGGCTTCATCCCAGAGATGCAGGGCTGGTTCAACATACGAAAATCTATCAATGTAATCCATCATATAAATAAACTGAAGGAAAAAACCATATGGTCATCTCATTAGATGCTGAAAAAGCATTTGACAAAATTCAGCACCCTTTTATGATAAAGGTCTTGGGGAGATTAGGGATACAAGGGTCATTCCTAAATATAATAAAAGCTATTTACAGCAAGCCGACAGCTAACATCAAATTAAACGGAGAGAAACTCAAGGCTATCCCACTAAATTCAGGAACACGACAAGGCTGTCCACTCTCTCCTTATCTCTTCAATATAGTGCTTGAAGTTCTAGCAATAGCAATAAGACAACATAAGGGAATCAAGGGGATTCAATTTGGAAAGGAAGAAGTTAAACTTTCATTATTTGCAGATGATATGATAGTATACATAAGCGACTCCAAAATCTCCACGAAAGAACTCCTACAGCTGATAAACTCCTTCAGTAACGTGGCAGGTTACAAGATCAACTCCAAAAAATCAGTCGCCCTTTTATACACAAAGGAGAAGGAAGCAGAGAGGGAAATCAGAGAAGTATCACCTTTCACAATAGCCACAAATAGCATAAGATATCTGGGAGTATCTCTAACCAAGGAAGTGAAGGATCTATTTGACAAGAACTTTAAGTCTTTGAAGAAAGAAATTGAAGAGGATACCAGAAAATGGAAGGATCTCCCCTGCTCGTGGATTGGGAGGATCAACATAGTAAAAATGGCAATTCTACCTAAAGCAATCTATAGATTCAATGCAATCCCAATCAAGGTCCCATTAAAATTCTTCACAGAGATTGAGAGGACAATAATCAACTTTATATGGAAAAACAGGAAACCCAGGATAGCCAAAAAAATCTTATACAATAAAGGTTCTTTTGGAGGCATTACCATCCCTGACTTCAAACTCTATTACAAAGCTACAGTATTGAAAACAGCTTGGTATTGGCATAAAAACAGAGAAGTTGACCAATGGAATCGTATAGAAGACCCGGATCTTAAACCACAAACCTATGAACACCTGATTTTTGATAAAGGAGCCAAAAGTACACAATGGAAGAAAGAGGGCATCTTCAACAAATGGTGCTGGCATAACTGGATGTCAACCTGTAGAAGAATGAAAGTAGATCCATATCTATCACCATGCACAAAACTCAAGTCCAAATGGATTAAAGACCTCAATATTAATTTGAACACATTGAGCTTGATAGAAGAGAAAGTGGGAAATACTCTACAACAAATGGGCACAGGGAACCGTTTCCTATGCATAACCCCAGCTGCACAGACTTTAAGGGCAACATTGAATAAATGGGACCTCCTGAAGTTGAGCAGCTTCTGTAAAGCAAAGGACATTGTCACTAAGACACAAAGGCAGCCTACTGACTGGGAAAAGATCTTCACCAACCCTGCAACTGACAAAGGTCTGATCTCTAAAATATATAAGGAACTCAAGAGACTAGACGGTAAAATGCCAATTAACCCAATTAAAAAATGGGGCGCTGAACTGAACAGAGAATTCTCAACAGAAGAAGTTCGAATGGCCAAAAGACACTTAAGGTCATGCTCAACCTCCCTAGCTATCAGGGAAATGCAAATCAAAACAACTTTGAGATATCATCTTACACCTGTCAGATTGGCTAAAATCCAAAACACCAATAATAACCTTTGCTGGAGAGGTTGTGGGGTAAGGGGTACACTCATCCATTGCTGGTGGGAATGCAAACTTGTGCAACCACTTTGGAAAGCAGTGTGGCGGTTTCTCTGGAAATTCGGGATCAACCTACCCCAGGACCCAGCAATTCCACTATTGGGAATCTACCCAAGAGATGCCCAATCATACAACAAAAGCATATGCTCATCTATGTTCATAGCAGCATTATTTGTAATAGCCAGATCCTGGAAACAACCTAGATGCCCTTCAGTGGAAGAATGGATGAAGAAACTGTGGAATATATACATGCTAGAATACTACTCAGCGGTAAAAAACAATGACATCTTGAATTTTGCAGGCAAATGGATGGAAATAGAAAACACTATTCTGAGTGAGGTAACCCAGACCCAAAAAGATGAACATGGGATGTACTCACTCATAATCGGTTTCTAGCCATAATTAAAGAACATCGAGCCTATAAATTTGAAGGACGTTATTTTGCCTGTGCTTTGGGGCTCACTACATATATAATTACTATCAACTTTGTATAAATTTGGGATCCTTGAGAAGATAATAAGAAGGTGAACTCCCAAAAAAAGATATAGTAATCCTCCTGGATATTGGAAGTAGACACGATCGCCAGGCAAAATTGGGAACTTGAGGGTTGGGCAAGACTGGGCCATGGGAAGATGGGGAGAGAAAAGTGTGAAGGGGAGAACGGGGGGAGCTCGGAGGAATGGGGTGCTTGGGATATAGGAAGGGTGGATATGGGAGCAGGGAATCATATATCTTAATTTAAGGAGCTACCTGAGGGTTGTCAAAAGACTTGACCCTAGAGGGGTTCCCAGGTTTCCAGGGAGACGCCCCCAGTTAGTTCCTTGGGCAGCTGAGAAGAGGGAGCCTGAAAAGGCCAGTTCCTATAGCCATACTGATGAATTTCTTGCATATCACCATAGAACCTCCACCTGACGATAGATGAAGAAAATGACAGAGCCCCACATTGGAGCACCGGAATGAGCTCCCAAGGTCCTGATGAGGAGCAGAAGGAGAGAGAATATGAGAAAGAAAGTCAGGACCGTGAGGGAACCTCCATCAGGCGACAGATGGGGAAGGTGACTGAGCCCCACATTGGAGCACTGAACTGAGCTCCCAAGGTCCTGATGAGGAGCAGAAGGAGCGAGAACATGAGGGAGAAAGTCAGGAACGAGAGGGGTGCGTTCACTCATGGAGACGGTGGGACAGAACTAATGGGAGATCACCAACTCCAGTTGGAATGGGACTGATGGATCATGCGACCAAACCCGTCTCTCTGAATGTGGCCAACAGCGGGGACTGACTGAGAAGCAAAGGACAATGGCTCTGGGTTCTGATTTTTCTGCATGGACGGGCTCTGTGGGATCCTTCTCAGCTTGGTCGCTCACCTTCCTGGACCTGGGGGGAGCTGGGAGGACCTTGGTCTTAGCATAGAGTGGGGAACCCTGATGGCTCCTTGGCCTGGAGAGGGAGGGAGGGGAGGTATGGGTGTAAGGGAGGGGAGGGAAGGGGGAGAAGGAGGGGAGGGAAGGGGGAGGAGGAGGGGAGGGAGGGGGGAGGAGGAGGGAAGGAGATGGAAATTTTTTAAATATAAAAAAAATAAACCATGAAAAAAAAAACTAAAAAGAAAAAAAATAAAAAATAAATAAAAAAAAAGAATTCCCAATTGTCTTACCAAATCTACTGACAATATTGAAGATGTGTGGCTTATTGCTGTTGCATGGAACAGTAAAAGCCCTACTGGATTTCAATGCAGCTATATAGTTTGGAAGCAACCTGAGAAGGGGTTGAGAGGGAGGGAGCAAGAGAGGAAGGGAGGGAGGGAGGGAGGGAGAGGGAGGAGAGAGAGAGAGAGAGAGAGAGAGAGAGAGAGAGAGAGAGAGAGAGAGAGAGAGAGAGAGAGAGAGAGAGAGAGAGGAGAGACAGTTGTCTGGAAAATGCGCAGGGAATTATTGGCGGCAGAGCATAGCTCACGTGTTGGTGGGCTACCTGAAGTCAGAAATAGCCAGTCTAGGGCAGATGAGTCCTGTGGCATTTGGAGCCCATGTGCTTCTGGAGTTTGGGTGGCAACTGGAGACTGTTTCAGAGAGGGTACAACTGGAAAAATCTCAAATTCCCTCAGAAGCTTGAGGAAAAAAGAAAAGAAAGCCTAATCTGGTGGGGCTGGAACTTGATGTGCAGCTCCAGCAGGAGCCCCACGTGCACCTCCAGCTGGTTAAAAGGCCACAGGCAAATGGATTTTTTTGTGAATTCATACCCCAAACATTAGGCACCAAATGTAACACGAATAATAAAAACCCAGAGACAGATATTGGGATTCAACCTGAAGATTAGAAAAGCAAATCAACCAAGTCACTAGAGAGCTCTTACCTCCATTAAATCTTCAGACTGAAAGAGAGAGCAAGTTCCTGTCTCCTCCTGCCTTATATCCTCTCTAGTGCTGGGATTAAAGGCATGCACCACCACCACCTGGTCTCTATGGCTAACTAGTGTGGCTGCTCAGATTAAAGGTGTGTGCAACCACTGCCTGGCCTGTATGACTGACCAGTGTGCCTGTTTTGCATTTTGATCTTCAGGCAAGCTTTATTTATTAAAATACAAATGAAATATCACTACACAGGAAAATGTAGTTAATTTCTAATGTTAGTACCTTAGAACCTATACAGATAATAGGAACACAATAACAGTTGTGTTTTATCTAGTCTAAATAAGGTTTTCTTTGCTCTTGCTTATAATCCCAACATTTGGGAGATGGTGATGTCAGCAGTTCAGGGTCCACTTGGAGTACATAAGATTCTATCACCCCTCCCCCCAAAAAGCTACAATAAAAAACTAATAATTTAAATCAAGATCAAAAATAAGTTCAAAAAATTTCACCAGTTCTTACCATAATTAGTGAGGAATAAAAATTATATTGCTCACTGAGTAAATAAAGGAGCTTGACACTGCTTGAGTGATCCTGGTCGAAGGAGAGAACCAACTCCTGGAAGATGTCCTCTGACCTACACACACACACACACACACACACACACACACACACACACACACACACCTTAAGTCATAAATAAATATAAAACAATATTTTCTAGAAAAGATTATCCAAAAAGGTTAAGGTTATACAAATATAGGAAACCATTGTGAGACTAGGTTGTGGATTTTTGCTTTATCTTATCAGGATGAAATAAAGTATCCAGTTGCAGTAAACAGCCTGAACTTCCATCACACCCAGCCATTATGAGGGGTTGTCCCCTCTCCCCACTGAATTGGTGTCAAAGGAGGTCTAGTGGAGAGTTGAGATTTTCACTGCTGCCACCATCACCACTTTGTCAGTAAAAGCATTATGGAAATTAATAATTTATTTCTTTTTATTATTTTATTTTATTTTTTATTAAAAATTTCCACCTCCTCTCCGCCTCCCATTTCTCTCCCTCTCCCTCCACTCCCCTCCCCTTCCCTCTCCAGTCCGAAGAGCAGTAAGGGTTCCCAGCCCTGTGGGAAGTCCCTGGTCCTCCCCACTCCATCCAGGTCTAGGAAGGTGAGCATCCAAACAGGCTAGGTCCCTCCAAAGCCAGTACATGCAGTAGGATCAAAACCCAGTGCCATTGTCCTTGGCTTCTCAGTAGCCCTCCATGTTCTGGGAGTCCAGTTTTATCCCATGCTTTTTCAGTCCCAGTCCAGCTGGCCTTGGTAAGCTCCCATCAGATCAGCCCCACCATCTCAGTGGGTGGGTGCTCTCCTCGTGGTCCCGACTTCCTTGCTCATGTTTTCCCTCCTTCTGCTCCTCATTTGGACCTTGGGAGCTCAGTCTGGTGCTCCAATGTGGGTCTCTGTCTTTATCTCCATCTATCGCCAGATGAAGGTTCTATGGTGATATGCAAGGTATTCATAAAAGCATTTGTTCAACTATGTTCATAGCAGCATTATTTGTAATAGCCAGAACCTGGAAACAACCTAGATGCCCTTCAATGGAAGAATGGATGAAGAAAGTGTGGAATATATACATATTAGAGTACTACTCAGCCGTAAAAAGCAATGACATCTTGAATTTTGCATGCAAATGGATGGAAATAGAAAACACTATTCTGAGTGAGGCAACCCAGACCCCAAAAAGATGAACATGGGATGTACTCACTCATAATTGGTTTCTAGCCATAAATAAAGGATATTGAGCCTATAATACGTGATCTTAGAGAAGCTAAATAAGAAGGTGAACCCAAAGAAAAACATATAGTTATCCTCCTGGATATTGGAAGGAGACAAGATTGCCGGGCAAAAATTGGGAACTTGGGGGTGGGGTGGGATTGGGCTAAGGGGAGATGGGGAGAGAATAGTGTGAAGGGGAGGATGGGGAGAGAATAGTGTGAAGGGGAGGATGGGGAGAGTGTGGGGGAATGGGATGGTTGGGATAAAGGAAGGGTGGATATGGGAGCAGGGAAGTTTATATCTTTATTAAGGGAGCCATTTTAGGGTTGGCAAGAGTATTGACTCTAGAGGGGTTTCCAGGTGTCCAGGGAGATTTCCCCAGCTAGGTCCTTGGGCAGCTGAAGAGAGGGAGCCTGAAATGGCCCGATCCTATAGCCATACTGATGAATAATTTGTTTCTTATACCTCCCAACCACATTACTATAATTGGAGACTAGAATTCCCATCCTCATGGAGCAGTGACCAGGAGATACTGCCTCTCCAATCAGTGTGAATAAAAATGGGGGAATCAAGACTTCTACTAACATAGGACATACAAGAGGCAGTGCCCCTTCCCAGAACACTAGAGCAAGCAGAGGATCCTTGCTAAATGAAAGGTTTACACAAGATCCTAAGTCACGAAAAGCCCAAGGTTCTTTCAAATTTTCAAGCTCACAAGAACCAGGATAATCTTAATGAGAAAAAGATAATCAATAAATACAAACAGTAAGACAGTTTGGGTATTTAAATTATCTAGAAAATATTTTGAAACAGTCATCATAAAATGCTTCAATAAGCTATAATAAACCCACTTGAAATGATGAAAAATTAGAATCAGCAGAGACAGAAAGTTTCAGCAAAATAAAGAAATAAATGAAAGATACAAAGAATTATTTTTAAGCAAGTGACATACCTTTTAACTAAAAGTAGTTTAGGTACGTTTACTCACTATATCTTGGTATCAGTGTCTAAAAGAAAATGCTACACAGTTAAGCACCAAGAACAATGCTTTATACAAAGACATATCAAGATTATCTTTAGTAGTGGACATTATTCCCACATGACCAGTGGGTCCCTCTAGCTGCCAACACATTCCCCTGTGTTGCAGCAAAGAACCTTACCGCCCCCCTGCAGAGAACAGATACAGAACTAGGGGTGGACCAGGTACCCCATAAGTCACATGCTATGCAAAATGAAGGAGCATACATTTAGTCTGATACAGAGAAGCATACTCTTACACAGGTTGACGATCTAAGCATAGGCTACAAAGGATTTTTTTAAAAAACTATTTTTTTTTCATTTTACACACCAATCTCAGTTTCCTCTCCCTCCCCTCTTCCCACTCCCCCACCTTTCCCCCACCCCACCCACAACAACTCTTCAGAGAGGGTAAGGTTTCCCATGGGGAATCAACAAAGTCTGTCACATCACTTGAGGTAGGACCAAAGCCCTTCCCCTATATCTAGGCTGAGCAAGTTATCCCTCCAAAGAGAATGGGATCCAAAGAACCAGTTCAAGCAGTAGAAAGAAATTCTGGTACCACTGCCAGAGGCCCCACAGACTGCCCAAGTCTGTACAATTGTCACCAACATTCAGAGGTGATGGGAGAGCTGACCAATCCCTTTTTCTGAGGGGCGTGACCCCTTCGGGGCTCCAAATACCTTTAAAAGATCCGTGTTTGTTTGTTTTTACCCTCTTTGTTTCCCTGTGCTCCTCGCTGGAACCTTGGCTTTTGTAAGTTCCCTTTTCTTTCTTTTATTAAATATTATGTATTAAAGCTAGTCTGGTTAATCATAATTGCCTATCGACCACACCCCTTCACAAAGGACCTAGTTTGGTCCTATGTTTGTTCCCTGTCCAGAATTAGTGAGCTCACACTAGCTCAGGTCAGCTGTTTCTATGGGTTTTCCCATAAAGGTCTTGACCCCTTTGCACATATTATCCCTCCTCCCTCTCTTCAGCTGGGCTCTGGGAACTCAGCCCAGTGCTAGTCGTAGATCTCTGCCCTCTGCTTCCATCAGTTGTTGGATGGAGGTTCTATGGTGACATTTAAGATAGTCATCAATCTGACTACAGGGCAAAGCCAGTTCAGGTACCCTCTTTACTATTGCTTAGGGTTTTTCCTGGGGTCATCCTTGTGGATTCCTGGGAATTTCCCTAGTGTCAGTCCCATAATGGCTCCCTCAGTCAAGATATCTCTTTCCTTGCTCTCCCTCTCTGTCCTTCCCCAATCTTGGCCATCCCATTCCCTCATGTTCTTCTGACACCTTCTCTTCTCCCCTCTCTCTCCCCTTCTGCCCTCCTTTCCCCCCCCAACCCTGCCCCACCATGCTCCCAATTTTCTCAGGATTTCTTGTCTATTTCCCCTTCCCAGGAGGATCCATGTATATCTCTTAGGGTTCTCCTTGTTACCTTGTTTCTCTGAGGTCATGGACTACAGGATTATTATCCTTTCCTTTATGTCTAATATCCACTTATGAGTGAGTACATACCATATTTATCTTTCTGAGTCCGGTCTACCTCACTCGGGATTGGTTTTTTTTTTCTAGTTCCATCTACTTGCCTGAAAATTTCAAGATGTCATTTTTTCCTGCTGAGTAGTACTCCATTGTGTAAATGTACCACATTTTCTTTATCCATTGTTTGGTTGAGGAGAATCAAGGTTGTTTCCAGATTCTGGCTATTATGAATAATGCAGCTACGAACATAGTTGAGCACATGTCCTTGTGATATGATTGAGCATTCTTTGGGTATGTGCCCAAGAGTGGTATTGCTAGGTCTTGAGGTAGATTGATTAAAGGATTTTTTTTAAAAGATAGAGTCTCATTATGTATCCAAGCTAGCTTCTCCTGCCTTAGCATCCCTAGGTTTTGTATTACAAGCTTATGTTGCCATGCCTACAAGATTCTCTAATGGAAAGGTAATGTCCCCTATGCAAGACCTATCCTTACGAGGTTGCAGGATGTGGTGGCAGACAGATAGTAACAGAGTCCCACTCATAGTGTCAAATGGAATTTTTTATTGTAACTATTTTTTTAAAATATCAGTTTATGAACTCAATGGCAAAATGGAGGGAAAGAAATAAGTAAAAGGAAAATATCAGTGAATAGGCAAAACTTCCAAAACTAGCATGATCCTTATCTTGAAGCTTTGAGAATTGTACAAATAAATTGTATTAATAATTGTATAAATAAATGTTATACTATAATACAGAACATTGTGGAGTTTGTCCAAATTCCTGTGGGAGCTCAGAAGAAGCATCTTCATTAACTAGAGAGATAAGGGAAGGCACTTAGTGAATAGAAATTAGATTGGTAGGAGCTGAACTGAGAATGAGAGGCTTGTATTTCAAGCAGAGGCAGTCTCTTATCCATATAAGTACAGAAACCTAAAATTATGGAAATTATGATTAACTCAAAAAGTTGAGAATGAGGTTTGGGGTTCAGCAGTTAAGAGCACTTGCTGTTCTTCCACAGGACCTGAGTTCAATTCCTGGCATCCACATGGTAGCTCACTGCCATCTGTAACTCCAGTTCCAGGATATCTAATACAGTCTTCTGGCCTCTGCAATACACACATCCTGTGCAGATGCAAAACACACATACAAAATAAAATAATAATTTTTGAAAGATTTTTTAAAAGAAGTTGAGGATGGCTGTGGTCAAGAAGATAAGGAAGAACATTGAATGTAAATGAAGTTGAAAGATGAAGCAATATTGTGAGTCTACAATAACATGCTAAGGTATTATACCAAAAGTTAACTATTAAAAGAAATTAGGTCAAGAAATAATAATCATAACCCTAGAGTTATTGGGGCTGATAGTGCTCTTACATTAAGGTGGAGATTTCCTGAATGGAGTTGTAGCTCTGGTAGAGGACTTAACCATGCTCCAGGTCCTAGGTTTAGTGAATACTTTTAGGCAGGAGATTAGCTCTTGGAGGGACAGACCAACTGGCCCTAAAAGACAGTTGATAAAGAACAATGGGTGAGCTAAAAGAATATAAAGTACTGGCACTCATCATGTTATCAATTGACAGGAAAGGAACAATGTGAACAATTAGAAAATTTAATACAGTATTTCATCACAACAGATTTATTCATGAACTTAACTTTACAAAGTAATTCTCTGACTGGCTTATTTTTTAACCAATTTATGCTTGATTAGAACAGTCAAAATATTGTGTCCAGAAAAAAGAAACAGGACTAATGACCTTTCATCAATGGCTAGTTGACCGTGATGACACATATAGGTGGGCAAATGTTGAAGAGGATAAGGAAGGAGAAGTTTAAGACCAGCCTGGCTAATCTTTAAAAAGAAAATAGTTTAAAAACAAGGCAATTATAACAATGTGTTGTCTAATTTTCTGCCACCAAGTAAAACCTCCAGGACCAGGAATGAGTTACTTCTTGTTTAGTCCCTGGCCAAAGGGATCCCATAAACTCCCTACCTTCAAACATCACAAGTTATTTGTTTCTCACCACAACTTTATGTTAAGGCCTTATTGCTAAAGTCACCACTTATTATGTCATCAAACATAGAGAAATAGAGCTGGTGCCCAACTAGAAGCTTTATCCTTAAGGACAACCAATCATGGTGTACAACGTACTCTTTATGCTACTGGAGGAGAAATGCAGTCATTAATCTCACCCAGTCACTGGCAGCATAGTGAACCTGCCTGAGAAAGTGAGTGTGGGAGAGCTGGCCCCGCCTCTTATCTGCCATGCAGTGGCATGGGCACGAGAGAGATTCTCCCCCACCTCCACCCCTCACCACTATGGCAAGTGGGAGAGCTGTCTCTGAGGACATGAGCAGGAGAGAGCTGGTCCCACTACTCATCTGTCATGTGGCGCCATGGATAATTGAGAGATGCCCCTGCCCCTACTACCATGGGCAGCAGACTGGAGAGCTGGACCTACCGCTCACGGGCTGCAGCACTCAGGAGAGTGGACCCTACACCTTGCCTGGGTACCACAGTAAAGCTGACTCTGTTGAAGGATGTGCAGGTGAGTCAACCCTGAAGGCAAGAGAGCAGGAGAAATGGCCCTGATGCCTTGCTGCCTACTGCTTTGTGTGAGCTAGTGGGGTGGTGCTGGAGAGCTTGCTCTCATGGTGATGATGAGGGAGAGCTGGTGGAGTGACCAACCCAGCTACCACCCAGGCCCAGAACCAGGGCTGTAAGCTGGCCCACCCCAACATCTACCTCATCTATGAACTGCTGAAGCAGTGAAGGGGCCAATCCTGCAGACCCAAAACTACAGAATCTCCATAACATAAGACAACGACAGAATATACAAAAGGAGCCCTAGTGAGAACCCAGTATCAGCAGTGTAGCAGAGGCCAGAAGCCTCGAGCCAGACCAATGACTCATTGCAATGAATACTTGGAAGAAAAATGTATGAACTAAAGGGTCTCCTGTTTGACTCACTGGGCCACAACATTTTTTTATTTTAAATTTTACCTTATTTTATTTTGGGGGGGGGGAGGTTGCAAGGGCAGAGGGCAGATATAAAGGGACAGGGAGATGAATGGGATTGGGATGCATGATGTGAAATCCAGAAAGAATCAATAAAAAGTTTTTTAAAAAATCACCCAGCCACAAACCCTGCGACCTACAACAGAGACCTGCCTGCAAGGTATACTTTTGCAATAATGGCATAAATGTTACAGGAGTAAGCAACTTTTTTTCTTTTTTAGTTTTTAAACATGGAGTTTCTTGTGTAATTCTGGCTGTCCTGCAAGGCACTTTGTAAACCAGGCTGGTCTTAAATTCGCAGAAATCCACCTGCCTTTGCCTCCTGAGTGCTGGGATTAAAGGTGAATTCCAATACAGCCTGAACCTATGCTGCTAAAGTGACCAAGAACCTGAGACAATATAGGTCATGAGGCAAAAGGAAAACCCACTACTATTATTCTGCTAAAAGAATAAATGACTCCTAATAAAATAATCCTACACCCATAGATCAGTGCACACTCAATCCTCATCAGAGATGCTTCTTCTTTCAGTAAATGATAACTAATACAGAGACTCACAAATGTACAATGTACAGAGAGTTTTTCAAAGAAAGACTTTGGAGCACTCAGCCTTAGGTGGGATGTCTTCATCAAATATTTCTCAAGGCTCAGAGATAAATTACAAAAGAGGAGGCAGAAGGATTGTAAGAGGAAGAGGTGATCAGTGGTCTCCAAGAAAACAGTGTCTTCCAGACAAATCAGGACTGATAAACACATGAATACACAGACACTGTGGCAGTACACATAGATCTGCACAGGCTTAAGCCAGAAAAATTCCCTGAGAAAGGGAATTGGATACAAAATTCCACCCTTAACCAAACTGTTTGTAATTGACACCTACTGAGAAATGGAAAATCAGTTTTCTCCAATGGAGAAATGCCATGCACACTAGTAGTTGCCAACACAAAACAAAACGGATTCATTCTTTGTTTTGTTTTCTTGGTGGGGGTTGTTTTGTTTTCGTATCTTTTGTTTTAGTGGGTTTTTGTTTTGATTTTCATTTGCATTTTTCATTTCCTTGGAAGAAGAGAGGGAGAAAGTGCTCATGAAGTTGGGTGGAGAAGTGGAGACAACTGGGAGAAGTTAGGGGATTGAAAGCAACATAACCAAAATATGTTCTGTGAAAAAAATTTAAACAAGCAAAAAGCATGTGTTGTTCAAAAATGCCTATTTAGTTTTTAAGGATGGAACTCTACCCTCTACTTGATTTTAACCATGTACAGACTGCTATGATAGGACATAGTAATAGTGGTGATCATTTGTGGAAATAAATGGTAGGGAGACACAAATATACATGTGAAATAAGCTCAGTATTTTAATAAAGCAGAAAAAAGACAAATAACTTTGAGTGGTTTCTTCTCTTGGACTTCATGAATTAATAAATATTACCAATACTACCCAAATGTTGAAGAATCAATAATTCATTTGAAGGACTTAAAAAATTAGCCTTTGTCTAGAGTAGCTTGGTGTTCTTGTGGGATTCCTAACTCTGACTCTTTCACCTGTTTCTGGGACCTTTTTCTTCCAACTGGTGTGTCTCATCCAGTCTTGATGTGATGGTATGTGCCTGGTCTTATAGTAGCATATTATGCCATGTGCTTGGTTGATGTCCTTGGGAGGCCTACTCTGTTCTAAGCAGAGGCAGGGTGGGGATGGGAGGTTCTGGGGAAGGGGATGGTAATGGGGAGAGACTAGGGGAAGCGGAGGGGGGAGACACTGTATTTGGGATGCAATATATGTGAGAAGAATAAAACATTTCAGCCTTTGTGAGTAATCCACATGAGACAGCTCTAGGTGAACATATTTTTTGAGAGGCTAAGAAGCACTTGCAGTCATGGAAGCCATCTTCTAGTAACTCACCAAAATGCTAGACACGAATAATAGAGGCACTCACTATATGTTCTCTAGACCTTTTCAGGAAATGTAGACTTGTTCCTTTGTCCACAAACATGTAAATCTACAAGAAAAGTGATATTGGATACTTTAAGGGAAAGGTTACTATTTAAAAGGAATAGCCCTTAAGTGTTACCATGGCAAAACTGGAAGTATTTGCAAAGTCACCCAGCATGCTATGGGCATCACTATAAACAAACAAAGTAAGAGCAGTACCCTTGCCAAGAGAACTAATATGAGCACTGAGCCTATTAAGCAGTGTAAGAGCCAAGGCAGCTTCCTGTAACAGGTGAAAGAAATGACCAGAAAAAAAGGAAGCCAAGGAGAAAGGTACATGATGTTTAGCAGAAACATCAGCCTGCTCTATCCAGAGAAGCACACTTTGTGAGAACTAACAGATGGAACCTGAGCTGCTGCAGCCCATTTCTTATGAATTCACCTCTTAATGTACAAAAATAAAGAAAAGATTTATACTGTTAAGAAAACAACAGCTAAGAAGTATAAAATGAAGTGGAATCATCTAAGATGTGATATAAATGATGGTGGTAAGTATATGTGGAAGAACAAAATAGTGGGACAAATATACAAAGCTTTAAGAATGAAACATTTTTAAATCCTGTGACTATTCATAGAATGTTTCATATGTAGTTACTCTACAGTAGGGTTTTGAATCTAGCACAAAGTTACTGAAACGATGGTAACTTCACTCTCATGAACCATCAGTTCAATGAATTTAAGTATGAAACACAAAATGTCTTCAGTGTTTCAGCAGTAGCAGAGTTCTGCTGTAATTCTTTAAGCTTAGACCAAGATTGAAAGTTTTCTAAGAGCTACCCTTAGTCACAACTTGAGCTGCATTCATGGATTTTGCTGGTTGCATTTCCTTGAACCTAATTCAATCAGTGAACACACCCTATAGGTGCTGGTGCTGTCTTCTTGGCCCCATCTACTTCCTTATGCCACCTTCTACAGTATCTTGCCTTAGCAACTCTTCACATGGCCATCATTGTTTAGACACCTTGGCTTTGCCCCTCTACCTATCATGAAACCTTATCTAAGCATTCACACAATTACCTTTACTCCAGTGATACCCTGGTAGCCACCAAATTGGAATCACCCCAGTCTTGCCACTCACAGATCAATACAGAGTATCTGAAAGACTGTGTTTCAAGTATTGCCTATCTCATCAGAAGTCATCCAAAATAGTATAGCTGAATCAAATCACACTTAACACTAGTGGATTAGAAATTTTATCAAATGAATAGCTACCTACCTATATCAGATGCCCAGGTCCCATAATAAATTATAGCAATATGAAAAACCAAGACAATATGTCCACCACAAAGATAATCAATACCTGCAGCAATTTTCCCCAATAAGAACAACTCTACTGAATATCAAGACTTACTACTGGAGTTAGATCTCTGAGATCCACATAGTGAAAGGAAAGAATGAACTCCAAAATTTCATCCTCTTATCTCCACACCCATGCCATACAACATATGAGCTCTCCACCTCCCACACAAATCAATAAATAGACATTAAATATAAATGTTTAACAGGGAATAGTTTGTTTTGGCTCACAGTTTAAGGGTACAGTCTACCATGGCAGGAAAATTATTGCGGCAGTAATGTGAAGTAAACCATGGTTTATCTGCGGTCAGGAAACAGATAAATGTTGGTGTTCAACTCACTTTTTTCTTTTTAATCAACTCAGGATCCCAACCCATTTATGGTGTCACCCATGTTCAGAGTGAGTTGTCCTTCTTCAATTAAACTGTTCTGGAAACATACTTACAGACACACCCAAACATTGTTTCTATGGTGGTACTAAATCTAGTCATATTGACAGTGAAAACTATCACACATACAGTAAGTGAAAAAGATAGAAAACCACTTATTTATAACCCACATGCCCATCTCTTAATGGTCTCCCAATTTAAAGACTTGCTACCTAAATCAACAAAAAGGTCCATTTTGTCATTCTTGGATTCTCCCTACCCCCTATTTACTATTGTTGAAGAAGGCAAGAAATAAGGGAAAGGCTAAGAGGAAAACTGATGAGATTTACATTTAGAGACATGAATTTTCCTTAACTGTGGCTATTTTCAGAGCTATGAAACCTAAGCAGCTACACAGGACCCCATTATTCTGTGCTTATTTGGAAAGCAGGATAGACTCCACATACAAGGTAAGGCAATGAATTAGATTAAAATTAAAATGCCATAACAAGTCCATTACTTTGAAAACTAGCTTAAAAACATAAAGAAGAGGCAGGCTTGTCTCTGTTTCTCCCGTACCTGCCTCTCCCAAGCCTTCCCTAGTGTTCTCAGGTGTCCTGCTCCTGTCCTAAGGCCATCCACCCAAAGGGGTCAGACTCTGGCCTCCAGGCAGGCCTGAGGATGTAGTGGGAGCAGCGGTGGGGCTGGGTCCCGCCACCCGGCCGCCGGCTAGCTTTACACCCGAAATAATTACACAGAAACTGTTTTCTTTTAAACACTGCCTGGCCCATTATCTGTAGCCTCTTATTGGCTAATTCTCACATCTTTCTTTAACCCATATTTAGTAATCTGGGTAGCACCACGAGGTGTGGCTTACCAGGAGAGATCTTAACCTGCGTCCATCTCGGAGAGGAGCAGCATGGAGACTCACTATCGCGACTGCCTGAAGCGTCTCCCCCACTCTACTTCCTTGTTCCCACAATTCTGTTCTGTCTACTCCACCTACCTAATTTTCTGTCTCTTAAAGGGCCAAGGCAGTTTTCTTTATTAATTAACCAATAAAAGAAACATAGACAGATAACTCTCCTCCATCATGAGGATTCCTGCGGAGGGATGCGGGCTCCTTCAGATTGTGCTGCCAGGTTCGCTATATGATATTCCATCCCGCCCTGCCCCCACCTTGGCCCTTTTGTCCAGGCAGCATCGCTGGGCTGCCTGGAATCCCTGAAACTGTGCCCTGACGTTCCATCTGAACTGGTGAGTGAATGCGGACCCTGGGGCAACCTGCCCTGGAAGAGAGCATAGACCCCCTTCCCCCAGTTCCTTCTGCAGGCTTGTCTCTGTTTCTCAAGACCCTGTCTCTCCCAAGCCTTCCCTAGTGTTTTCAGGTGTCCTGCTCCTGTACTAAGGCCATCCACCCAAAGGGGTCAGACTCTGGCATCCAGGCAGGTCTGAGGATTCCTGCGGAGGGGTGCGGGCTCCTTCATATTGTGCTGCCAGGTTCACTGTATGATATTCCATCCCGCCCTGCCCCCACCTTGGCCCTTTTGTCTGGGCGGCATCCCTGGGCTGCCTGGAATCCCTGAAACTGCCCTGACTTTCCATCTGAACTGGTGAGTGAATGCGGACCCTGGGGCAACCTGTCCTGGAAGAGAGCACAGACCCCCTCCCCCCAGCTCCCTCTGCAGGCTTGTGTCGGTTTCTCCCGTCCCTGTGTCTCCCAAGCTATCCCTAGTGTTCTCAGGTGCCCTGCTCCTGTTCTAAGGCCATCCACCCAGAGGAGTCAGACTCTGGCCTCCAGGCAGGTCTGAGGATTCCTGCAAGGGAGTGCGGGCTCCTTCATATTGTGCTGCCAGGTTCACTGTGTGGTATTCCATCCCGCCCTGCCCCCACCTTGGCCCTTTGGTCTGGGCTGCGACCCTGGGCTGCCTGGAATCCCTGATCCTGTGCCGTGACATTCCATCTGAACTGGTGAGTGAATGGGGACCCTGGGGCAACCTGCCCTGGAAGAGAGCACAGACCCCCTACCCCCACTTCCCTAGGAAGGCTTGTGTAGGTTTCTCCCGTCCCTGTGTCTCCCAAGCCTTCCCTAGTGTTCTCAGGTGCCCTGCTCCTGTCCTAACCAAAGGGGTCAGACTCTGGCCTCCAGGCAGGTCTGAGGATTCCTGCAAGGGAGTGCGGGCTTCTTCAGATTGTGACACAAGGAATAGGTCCTCCTCTGGCACTGAGGAGATCCAACCAGTTTCAGTCACAGCAAAGATTGGTCTAGGACACCAAGTGCCTCCCAGCTCCTTTTGAAGGAAGAGATGGGCAGGCGCCAATGCAGGAACTCCTCCAACAACATGAAGGCAACATGACATCACCACAAGCCAGACATCCCGAAACAACAAGAATTGAACACCCTACCCCAGAAGATATAGAAGAAATCGACCTTAAACAGTACTTTATAAAAATAATAGAGGACCTTAAACAGGAGGTAAAAAACTGCCATAAAGAAATGGAGATGACAAACAAAAAGGTAGAAGAAATAAATAAATCTCTCAAAGATACCCAAGAAAAACAAGAAAAAGCAATCAAACAGGTAAGGGAAACAGTACAAGACCTGATAAATGAAATGGAGGTATTGAAGAAAACACAATCTGAGGGAAGACTGGAAATAGAAACTCTGAGTAAACGAACAGAAACTTCAGAGACAAGTATTTCCAACCGAATACAAGAGATGGAAGAAAGAATCTCAGACTCTGAAGATACTATAGAGGAAATAAATTCACAGATTAAAGAACTAAACAAATCTAACAAATTCTTAACACAAAACATTCAGGAAAACTGGGACACCATGAAAAGACCAAACCTAAGAATAACTGGGGTAGAAGAAGGAGAAGAATTACAACTCTAAGGCCCAGAAAACATATTCAACAAAATTATAGAAGAAAACATCCCCAACCTAAAGAAGGATGTTCCTGTGAAGGTACAAGAAGCCTACAGAACACCAAATAGACTGGATCAAAAGAAAGCATCTCCACGCCATATAATAATCAAAACACAAAACATACAGAATAAAGAACAGATATTAAGAGCTGCAAAGGAAAAAGGTCAAGTAACATATAAAGGGAAACCTATCAGAATTACACCTGATTTCTCAATGGAAACCATGAAAGCCAGAAGAGCTTGGATAGATGTGCTACAGACACTAAGGGAACATGGATGCAAGCCCAGACTACTATACCCAGCAAAGCTTGCATTCACCATCAATGGAGAAAACAAGATATTCCAGGACAAAAACAGATTTAAACAATATGTAGCCACAAATCCAGCCTTACAGAAAGTAATAGAAGGAAAATCACAAACCAAGGAGTCCAACAATGCCGACAATAACTCAGGCATCTAGCAACCCTTCACCAGCACAACTTGAAGAAGGGAAACACACAAACTCTGCTACAAAAAATGACCAAAGTTAACAACCACTGGTCATTAATATCACTTAATATCAATGGACCCAATTCACCTATAAAAAGGCACAGGCTATGCCGGGCGGTGGCGGTACACGCCTTTAATCCCAGCACTAGGGAGGCAGAGGCAGGCGGATCTCTGAGTTCGAGGCCAGCCTGGTCTACAAGAGCTAGTTCCAGGACAGGCTCTAGAAACCACAGGGAAACCCTGTCTCGAAAAACCAAAAAAAAAAAAAAAAAAAAAGGAACAGGCTAAGAGACTGGATACGAAAACAGGATCCAACATTTTGCTGTTTACAAGAAACACACCTCAACCACAAAGACAGACACCTACTCAGAGTAAAGGGTTGGGAAAAGGTTTATCAAGCAAATGGCCCTAAGAAACAAGTGGGTGTGGCCATACTAATTTCCAACAAAGTTGACTTCAAACTAAAATCAATCAGAAGAGATGGAAAGGGACACTTTATACTCATAACAGGAAAAATCCATCAGAATGAAGTCTCAGTTCTGAATATCTATGCCTCTAATATAAAAGCTCCCACTTATGTAAAAGAAACACTTCTAGAACTCAAGGCAGCCATCAAACCACACACACTAATAGTTGGAGACTTCAACACTCCTCTCTCACCAATGGACAGGTCAATCAGACAGAAACCTAACAGAGAATTGAAAGACTTAATGGAGGTAATGAACCAAATGGACTTAACAGACATCTATAGAACATTCCACCCAAATAGGAAAGAATATACCTTCTTCTCTGCGGCTCATGGAACCTTTTTGAAAATTGACCATATACTTGGTAACAAAGCAAACTTCCACAGTTACAAAAAAAATATTAGTAACCACCTGTGTCTTATCAGATCACCATGGATTAAAATTAGAATTCAACAACAATGCTACCCCCAGAAAGCCCACAAACTCATGGAAACTGAACAGTCAACTACTGAACCACACCTGGGTCAAGGAAGAAATAAAGAAAGAAATTAAAGTCTTTCTTGAATTTAATGAAAACAAAGACACAACATACTCAAACCTATGGGACACAATGAAAGCAGTGCTAAGAGGAAAGTTCATAGCACTAAGTGCCCACTTAAAGAAAACGGAGAAAGCACTCATTGGTGACTTAACAGCACACCTGAAAGCTCTGGAAAAAAAAGAAGCAGAGTCACCTAGGAGAAGTAGAAGACTGGAAATAATCAAATTGAGGGCAGAAATCAACAAAATAGAAACACAGAAAACAATCCAAAGAATCAATGAAACAAGAAGCTGGTTCTTGGAGAAAATCAACAAGATTGACAAACCCTTAGCCAAACTAATCAAACGGCAGAGGGAGAACACACAAATTAATAAGATCAGAAATGAAAAGGGGGACATAACCACAGACACAGAGGAAATTCAGAGAATCATTAGATCTTACTACAAAAGCCTGTATGCCACAAAATTGGAAAATGTAAAAGAAATGGACACGTTTTTAGATAAATACCATATACCAAAATTAAACCAGGGCCCGGTAAATGCTCTAAATCATCCTGTTAGTCGCGAAGAATTAGAAACTCTTATCAGAAACCTCCCTACCAAAAAGAGCCCAGGACCAGATGGTTTCAATGCGGAATTCTACCAGAACTTCCAAGAAGACCTAATACCTATACTCCTTAAGGTATTTCATAATATAGAAACGCAAGAGTCACTGCCAAATTCCTTCTATGAAGCTACAGTTACCCTGATACCTAAACCACACAAAGACTCAACCAAGAAAGAGAATTACAGGCCAATCTCACTCATGACCATTGATGCAAAAATTCTCAATAAAATACTGGCAAACAGAATCCAAGAACACATTAGAAAAATTATCCATTACGATCAAGTAGGCTTCATCCCAGAGATGCAGGGCTGGTTCAACATATGAAAATCTATCAATGTAATCCATCATATAAATAAACTGAAGGAAAAAACCATATGGTCATCTCATTAGATGCTGAAAAAGCATTTGACAAAATTCAGCACCCCTTTATGTTAAAGGTCTTGGAGAGATTAGGGATACAAGGGTCATTCCTAAATATAATAAAAGCTATTTACAGCAAGCCAACAGCTAACATCAAATTAAACAGAGAGAAACTCAAGGCTATCCCACTAAATTCAGGAACACGACAAGGCTGTCCACTCTCTCCTTATCTCTTCAATATAGTGCTTGAAGTTCTAGCACTAGCAATGAGACAACATAAGGGGATCAAGGGGATTCAAATTGGAAATGAAGAAGTTAAACTTTCATTATTTGCAGATGATATGATAGTGTACATAAGCGACTCCAAAAACTCCAGCAAAGAACTCCTACAGCTGATAAACTCCTTCAGTAACATGGCAGGTTACATGATCAACTCCAAAAAATCAGTCGCCCTCCTATACACAAAGGAGAAGGAAGCAGAGAGGGAAATCAGAGAAGTATCACCTTTCACAATAGCCACAAATAGCATAAGATATCTGGGAGTATCTCTAACCAAGGAAGTGAAGGATTTATTTGACAAGAACTTTAAGTCTTTGAAGAAAGAAATTGAAGAGGATACCAGAAAATGGAAGGATCTCCCCTGCTCGTGGATTGGGAGGATCAACATAGTAAAAATGGCAATTCTACCAAAAGCAATCTATAGATTCAATGCAATCCCAATCAAGGTCCCATTAAAATTCTTCACAGAGATTGAGAGGACAATAATCAACTTTATATGGATAAACAAGAAACCCAGGATAGCCAAAAAAATCTTATACAATAAAGGTACTTCTAGAGGCATTACCATCCCTGACTTCAAACTCTATTACAGAGCTACAGTATTGTAAACAGCTTGGTATTGGCATAAAAACAGAAGTTGACCAATGGAATCGTATAGAAGACCTGGATCTTAAACCACAAACCTACGAACACCTAATTTTTGATAAAGGAGCCAAAAGTACACAATGGAAGAAAGAGGGCATCTTTAACAAATGGTGCTGGCATAACTGGATGTCAACCTGTAGAAGAATGAAAGTAGATCCATATCTATCACCATGCACAAAACTCAAGTCCAAATGGGTTAAAGACCTCAATATTAATCTGAACACATTGAGCTTGATAGAGGAGAAAGTGGGAAGTACTCTACAACAAATGGGCACAGGGAACCGTTTCCTACGCCTAACCCCAGCTGCACAGACATTAAGGGCAACATTGAATAAATGGGACCTCCTGAAGCTGAGCAGCTTTTGTAAAGCAAAGGACATTGTCACTAAGACACAAAGGCAGCCTACTGACTGGGAAAAGATCTTCACCAACCCTGCAACTGACAAAGGTCTGATCTCTAAAATATATAAGGAACTCAAGAGACTAGACTTTAAAATGCCAATTAACTCAATTAAACATGGGGCGCTGAACTGAACAGAGAATTCTCAACAGAAGAAGTTCAAATGGCCAAAAGACACTTAAGGTTATGCTCAACCTCTCTAGCTATCAGGGAAATGCAAATCAAAACAACTTTGAGATACCATCTTACACCTGTCAGATTGGCTAAAATCCAAAACACCAATAATAACCTTTGCTGGAGAGGTTGTGGGGTAAGGGGTACACTCATCCATTGCTGGTGGGAATGCAAACTTGTGCAACCACTTTGGAAAGCAGTGTGGCGGTTTCTCAGGAAATTCGGGATCAACCTACCCCAGGACCAGCAATTCCACTATTGGGAATCTACCCAAGAGATGCCCATACTACAAAAGCATTTGCTCATCTATGTTCATAGCAGCATTATTTGTAATAGCCAGATCCTGGAAACAACCTAGATGCCCTTCAGTGGAAGAATGGATGAAGAAACTGTGGAATATATACATGCTAGAATACTACTCAGCGGTAAAAAACAATGACATCTTGAATTTTGCATGCAAATGGATGGAAATAGAAAACACTATTCTGAGTGAGGTAACCCAGACCCCAAAAGATGAACATGGGATGTACTCACTCATAATCGGTTTCTAGCCATAATTAAAGGAAATTGAGCCTATAATTTGGGATCCTTGAGAAGATAATAAGAAGGTGAACTCCCAAAAGAAGATATAGTAATCCTCCTGGATATTGGAAGTAGACACGATTGCCAGGCAAAAATTGGGAACTTGAGGGTTGGGCGAGACGTGGCCAAGGGAAGATGGGGAGAGAAAAGCGTGAAGGGGAGAATGGGGGGAGCTCGGAGGATTGGGATGCTTGGGATACAGGAAGGGTGGATATGGGAGCAGGGAAGCATATATCTTAATTTAGGGAGCCACCTAGGGTTGTCAAGAGACTTGACCCTAGAGGCATTCCCAGGTTTCCAGGGAGACGCCCCCCAGTTAGTTCCTTGGGCCACCGAGGAGAGGGAGCCTGAAAAGGCCAGATCCTATAGCCATACTGATGAATTTCTTGCATATCACCATAGAACCTCCACCTGGCGATAGATGAAGAAAATGACTGAGCCCCACATTGGAGCACTGGACTGAGCTCCCAAGGTCCTGATGAGGAGCAGAAGGAGAGAGAACATGAGAAAGAAAGTCAGGAACGTGAGGGGTGCGTTCACTCATGGAGACGGTGGGACAGAACTAATGGGAGATCACCAACTCCAGTTGGAATGGGACTGATGGATCATGCGACCAAACCCGTCTCTCTGAATGTGGCCAACAGTGGGGGCTGACTGAGAAGCAAAGGACAATGGCGCTGGGCTCTGATTCTTCTGCATGGACGGGCTCTGTGGGAGCCTTCTCAGCTTGGTCGATCACCTTCCTGGACCAGGGGGGAGTTGGGAGGACCTTGGTCTTAGCATAGAGTAGGGAACCCTGATGGCTCCTTGGCCTTGAGAGGGAGGGAGGGGAGGTATGGGTGGAGGGGAGGGGAGGGAAGGGGGAGAAGGAGGGGAGGGAAGGGGGAGGAGGAGGGGAGGAGATGGAAATTTTTAAATAAAAAAATAAAATAAAGAAGAAAGAAAAGGAAAATGGTTCCAGTATTGATTTAATACTTTGCTTTGCTATCATTAACGTCTTAATTTTTGAACATGGGGCTCCATAATATACTTTTCTTGCAAATTGCATAGCCCATACTTTCCAAAGTTAGATAAAAAAGGTCAACTCCTTGTAGGTATTCCAAAGGAGTCTATGCCGGGAACTATGTTGTGTTATGTATCATATTAGTAAAATAAGAGGTTCAAAGAAGGAATCAAACCATGTATGCCTAATCAATGTGCTCGCCAGTCATAGGCTCAAGATAGTGAGTCTGTCACTACTTCCAGAGACAGATGATGAGACCAAAGGTATCCAGCTCAGTCACCCATGCACAGATACTGATCCTAAAGAAAATCTGTCTTATTTAAGTGCAAGAGAAAAACAACATCTAAACTAAGGGGAAAACAGCATAATCGTTAAGGAAAGTCAGAGGAAAAAATGGACCTACTCTCTGCCAGAAGAAAACTTTAGAAGCCTCTTGCTTGGTGTGGGAGGTCCTTCTGCTTATGCATTGCTTTTATTGGTTAATGAATAAAGAAACTGCCTTGGCTTGTTGATAGAGCAGAACTTAGGTAGGTGGGGAAAACTAAATGGCATGCTGGGAGAAAGAAGGCAGAGTTAGGAAGAAGCCATGGAGCCATAAGAGACACTGGGAATTTTACTAGGTAAGCCACAGCCACGTGGTGATATACAGGTTAATAGAAATGGGTTAACATAATATAAGAATTAGCCAATAAGTTAGAGCTAATGGGCAAAGCAGTGTTTTAATGAATACAATTTCTGTGTGGTTATTTCGGGGCTAAGCTAGCTGGGTGGCCGGGGAAAATAAGCTGGCCCTCCTCCTACAACTTGGCAACCCTTAAAGCTTCTGCAAGGAAGAAAGAGAAGGAAGTGAAAAGTAGGATTGAGATGAAAATCCACCAAAGTGAATGAAATGGCAAGAGAAATGGGCAAGGTAAGAAATACTAACCAGGACACTTTAAATAGAACAATAAAAGCAAGTATACATTGGAAATAGTCAAGAGGAATATTCATATAGCAAAAAAGATTGGTACCAAAAACAAAGTCAATGCTTAGAATTTACCTTACCATAGAAGACAGAGATGGGACCAGTAAGAAGATGATAACTGTGAAGAAACAAATAAAGAAGCTGGAGAACATTCTTGGATGTTTTCTGTTTCTCAAAGAGGAACAGATGCAAATTAAAGCAAAAGCATAAAATAGGAGAAAATGACCATCCAATGAAGAGCAGCATGTGTTGATTAAAAGAGCCCACTGTGGGGGAGCAATGTGCATTGTTGACATAGATACCACCATGTCAAGGACCCATGGGAATACAAAAACTTCCACTGGTCTGGACAGTGTGTGCAAAACAGAGCAACTGGAACTTCCTCCTTCAGGGTGACTGCAACCTCAAACTTCTCCCCTACAGAGATCTCCTACTGAGAACACCACACCTTCCCCTCTTCCTTGTGTTATATATAACAATACGCTGAGTTTCTGGGTTGCATTGTAGATTCCCTCTATCAGTGGTATGTGTGTTTATCATTTGCTTAGTGTCTGTCATTTCTTTATTCATGCATTGTCCCAGTCAGGGTTTCAGGACCAAGCTGTACAGGATGAGGCAGCTCACAATGTTTTATGCAAAGTCAATCAGAGGAGACACAGCTAAACACATCATGGCAAAAGTCAAGCAATATTATTAAAGTTTCTGTGTTGATTCAGACAAAAGTGTGAAATCATGCTACCCAGGTTAAAAACAAAGATTAGTCTCAGAGACCCACAACTGGACAATGTACAGAGAATGAGAATACTTTGTCCTAAGTGTGTTGTCTTCACCAGACTCCCCCCTCAGGGTTCTTGTGTGGAAGAGGACATGTAAAGATTGTAAGAGCCAGAGGTGATGGATGACTCCAAGGAAACATGTCTTCCACATGACTGATACACATGTGAATTCACAGAGATTGTGGTAGCATGCACAGGGCCTGAACAGGTTCAAGCAAGATGGGCTCCCAGAGCTGATAGTGGGAAGTGAACACAGGATTTCCCCTCTAATCAAGAAGGTATCTGCAATTGGTACCCATTTACAAAGGAAAAAAATAGTTTTATTCAATTAAATCCCACTGAGTATTTTAACCACACTTAAGGATAAGCCCTATGCCTGGCAGTAGATGGTCAACACAAGATGAACTCACTGGTATTTTTGCAGACTTTTGTCTCATATAGCCATATAGCTTAGCTTTGTCTGGACTTTTTTTTTTTTTGGTCTTATCTGTCTTTCTTTTCTGTGGGGGTTTTGTATATATGTATATGTGTTTTTTTGTTTTTGTATTGATTTTTAAGGAGAAAAGGTGTGGAGTTGTGTGAGTGGGGAGGTGAGGAGGATCTTCTTGGAGTTGGCAGAGGAGGAAAAGCATAATTGAAATATATTGTAAGAAAACAAATTGTTGATGATTAAAAAAACTGAAAAAAATTGATCTCCCTGACTTCTTACATATAGACATTTAGGAAATTTTTTTTGGACTAAAATATAACATAAATGTGAGCTGCCTTTCAAGTGTAAAGATGCCAGAAATACATCCTACTACTTGAAGGATTGTGAAAGATAACACTATCTTGTTAATATTTTCTTTTCAAAATGGATTGTTTCTCTGTGTGTGTATGGGATGTGGGAGGGATATATGCATATGCAGTGGGGTGTGTGTGTGTGTGTGTGTGTGTGTGTGTGTGCATATTGGTGTGCGTGTGTGTGTTTTTGATCTGTCTGTCTCTCTAGAATATGACTGTGTGGAGTCTCTTCTCTCCTACCTTTATGTAAGTTCCCAGAGCCTGAACTCAGATCATCAGGCTTATATAAGAAGTACCTTTACCTGCTGGGCTGTCTCACCACCTCAGAAGATAAGTCCTTGTAAACAGCCAAGAGATTTTTAAAAAGCTCAGGAATGAAGATGAGATTGGGGAGATAGCTCCATCAGTTAAGTGCTTGCCTTGCAGGCATGAGGACCCGAGTTCAATCATGAGAGTCATGAAAAAATGTTGGGTGCGGTAATGTGTGCTTGTAATTCCAGCACTGAGGAGGTGAAAACAAGAGGACACCTGGGGCTTGCTGGCTTGCCAGTCTAACCTAATTGCTGAGCTCCAGGTCAGTGAAAGACCCTGTCTCAAAGATGGAAGATGGAGTTCCTGAGGATGACACATGAGGTTATCCTCTGGCCACCATACACATGTGCATGGACATGTATGTGGACCCACCCCCACATGAAGAAGGATACACACACACATCAAACAAGAATGAAAGTGTCATGGAGTGAAATGATGCCAAGCTGTTATGGCAAATCTGCACTGTCAATTTGACTAGATTGAGAATCACCTAGGAAATACTGCCTGGTCAGGTCTGTGAGGGTATTTCCAGAGATGTTTAACTGAGGAAGGAAGACACCTTTTAACTGTGGGTGGTACCAAAGGAGAAAGCTAGCTGAGCACCAGAAGAGAAAACTAAAACTAAAAAACAAATAAACACAAAACCAGAGAGTACTTACCCAAGTAATAGATTTACTATATAAATTCAGAAAGTAGAAAAGTACATGAAGCACAAAATAAAGTATTCCCTTTCTCTGGGTAGATGCTCTCAACTAGAATAATGAAATGCTTAAGCAAAAAACTGAAAAGAAAGAAAATAGCAGAGAAATGTTAATAAGCTACATAACTAACAACAAGTGTATCTTCTATTTAAAGACTTACCTGAGCTAAAGAAATTTAAATATAGCATAATTATAAGAGGCATAGCAATAAAATTACATAATACATTACAAACTAAAAGACAAAGATAATAGCCAAATGCAGAGCCCAAAAGGGGGGAAATAAGTTAGTAATTTTAAATGATCAAGCAAAAAGCCTTTACCAGATAGGAAGTTCATTTTATATTAAGAATGGACAAAAATAAAATTCTTATTGGTTTCTTTTTTAAAACCTCACTCCTAAGCTCACCTTCAGTAACCTAGTGAGAGCAGGACATGTCATCATCAGCCACCAAGATGAGACACATTTCCACTGTCACCACAAGTTGTGTATCCTCCTTTGTGCATACACTATATCCCCTTATAAAAAGCCAGTGCCTCTCTCTCCACTCTCTTTCCCTTCCACCCTCATTCATAGACAGCCTCTGCATCCTCCTCCCCCAGTAAACCTCTTTCATGAGATCTGTTGCATCATGTGTGACTTTGTGCCATTCTTTGCTCCAACCCACCAAGGTACTTCCACCACTTAAATCTCAACAGTCTTGAAGTTCAATTCGATCATACTATCAAAATATATAAAGACCAAGGATGAGATGGCTCAACTGAGAAAGGTATTTCCCCCAATTTGATCTCCAGGACCCATATCATAGAAGGAGAGAAACAACTCTCAAAAGTTGTTTCCTGACCTCCTCATATGCCCCCTGGCACATCCTTCACCCCCATTCCCACTAAATAAATAAAAGCAACTTTAAAAGTATATTAAGAAAAAGTATTAGACATTTCCTTTATTTCTCCCACAATTCTGTTCTGTCTACTTTGCCTACCTAATTTTCTGTCCTATTAAAGGGCCAAGGCAGTTCCTTTATTAACCAATGAAAGTAACACATATTTTCTTTCTTTCAACAGCCTGCCTGCAGAAAGGTAGGTCCTTTGTCTGCAAACTCCCTGACCAGCAAGGATACCCATCTTAGTACCAGAAGATACATCTGGGAAGCGAGTGAGTTCCTGACCCCGAGGCAGCAGCCCCTGAGGAGACAGAGCAAAGACACTCCTCAACCCCCTATACTTCCTGGTCTTCCGGCTGGGGCTATTCTCCCTCGCTACTGCCTCTCTCTTCCTACCCCACCCAGCTTGCATCCAGAACAACCCTCCCTTTTCCTCCCCTCTTCGGGCTCATAACATCCATAGCTCAGCCTGATTGGAGCCCTAGGACTGGGTACTGAGTGCAACCAGGCGGGCGGGAGTTTCTTTGTTTCAATAGCCTGCCTGCAACAAGGTAGGTCCTTAGACTGCAAGCTCCTTGGCATGCAAGGACACATGATCCTGTAAAAGAAGATCCATAGAGGAGCATTTGGAAGAAGAGATGGGCAGGTGCCAATGCAAGAATTCCTCCAACAATCTGAAAAACAACATGAAATCACAAGAACCCAGCAATCTTACAACATGAGGATTTGAACACCTCAATCAAGAAGAAGTAGAAAAATTTGACTTTTTGAAAGTGATAGAGGTCCTTAAACAGGAGGTGAAAAACTCCCTTAAAGAAATGGATGAGAAGAATAACAAAAAGTTTGAAGAATTCAGTAAATCCATAAATGATATCCTAGGAAACCAAGGAAAAACAATCAAACAGATAATGGAAACAGTTCAAGACTTGAAAACTGAAATGGAGGCAAGGAAGAAAACACAAACTGAGGGCCAGCTGGATATGGAAAATCTAGGTAAATGAATAGAGACTACAGTAACAAGCATAACCAACAGAATACAAGAGATAGAAGAAAGAATCTATGATTCTGAAGATACCATAGAGAAAAG